>NC_080575.1:59244492-59544492 GCF_029962835.1 Magnolia sinica | reverse complement strand
CATGATGTATGTACATGTATGCGTGCGTGTGGATGCAATATGCACAAATATCATCAGACCAATCAAAATGATCACGGTACCAACATGGAAAAATAATATTCTAATGCGCACTCTCCTTCATGATCATGGGGCTACGTGAGTGTCCACACTTCCACGTCACAAGTGTGCACCAACCACACAATAACACAATTAGGATCAATCCATCACTCGGCACCAATCGCATGACCAAAATCTCATACAGTGTCACCACAACAAACTGTATATCAAACAGGTTCAAGGAATACGCACATAACATAACATGTATCAAATCCACATATAACGATCCAAGCATTTGAACATAAGTTAGCATTATAACACACAATCATTGCATCAAGCTACATGTATCACATCACACAATCACCGCACACATGTCATCACCACATTCATAATTCAATTTCAATCCAACATCTCAACAAGTCTAGCTATCGTCTCAAGTGGACTAAAGCCCAGTTCATTACCACACTGGAATGGGCCGGTTAGTGGGTCACTACATCCTAATCTTATGGCTTGTTTTGTGGTCCATTTGATTACCACAAACGGTTCATTCGAGGACTCAATCATAATTCATTCACAAGGCCCAAATGGGACTTGGCATACATACATCACAAGGAGTCTCATGCACTTACCAAGAAGCCCAAACATAGGCCCAATATGCACTTCTCATGGAGTCTTATGTTCTCAAAAAGAGGAAGTAAACTATGGGCCTGACAGGTTTACCACTAATGGGCCCATAAGGTGTCCACCCTAGGTGGGCTTTAAGGCTAATAGGCCTACCACTCTAACTTCATTGTGAACATATTAGTGAAGTCCACGAATTAAGTCCAATACTATTAATAAGATGGGTCCAACAATCAATTTGACACACATCCTAAGTTCACATACCTAAGAGATTACATCATCGGCATAGTCCACAAGTCTGGAGTGACCACACAATTCTCATATGCCCACATGGTCCTGTGGCCACTCCATTATCAGAAGTCCATATGGTTGAGTGGCCACACAAATGTCACTCTACTTGCCACAATAAAGGATTTAAGGTTAGATGGTTACTTATTTTTACTACACCATAGCTCGTATAATGGGGCAACCACTTTATTAAACTTTCTAATGATCAGGCGGTCAGTACCACAATTTCACATAGATTAGTACATATACGATAACTATCATGATCTAGTGTACATATTTCAAAATATCCAAACATAATTGAACAATCATAATCCTACACACGAATACAAGGCTACACTAATTATGGTAAGTCTTAGGCAACAACCGCCTCACACTTCACACGACTAATAATCCTGGTTTAGTGTCACATGATGAATGGACTAAGGGCCACATATAGTTTAGCGGTCCTTACTTCCATCTTATTAATGAGCATAATATACGGTCCATAATTATGTCATGCTATACCAAATTGAGGTCCACTTTTTCTTCAAGTTGTACATGCATCATAATTCACATGACTTAGAAAATCCACATGTACAATTTGATTGTACATGATTCAAGTGGCCATGCCTATGCTCATAAGCATGTGGTTGAGTCATTGTATGGCCATCAATGCTACTTGATTTCATATGGTTAGGTGGCCTTGTGTGTATTTCACATTCATATAGTTAGATGACTACATATACTTCACCATTGCCTATGATTAGGTGGCCATACATACATCAAATACGCACATGATTAATGGGCCAAACAGGTATATCACACCCTCACACCACTAGAGTCTATGTATTTGTTATAATTGAACATGTATAAGGGTTTAAACACAACTCACATGATCTTATTACTTGGGGCCACACTCCAACCAAAGTGCCAAGTGGTCAAGGGTTGTCCACTCATTACATAATTATCTCATCTAGGGCAGTAACCCAATCCCACATGATTTAGGGTAGATAGCACATCACATGATCATGTGGTGGTAGACCACTCATGCCGCACAATTTCATGTGATTTAAGACATCATATACATTACAAGTTCATATGGCTTAGAGGCTGCCCGAGCATCACTGGATTTCATGGTTATGGATCGTAAGTTCACATGTTATTAATCACCTAAGCACCACATAATCATAGGATTTGGGCTATGCATTCATCATAGTTGTATCAATTTCAGGCTTTCCACGCATTACATAGTCACATATTTGTACACCATCAATATATAACAATTTTAACAAAGATCCAGACCATTCAAATATCACATTTACAAACAATCCAATTTGTATAATTAATGGGCTACTAATCCATCACGCCTACACATAGACACATACATGTAGGGTGGATTCAATGCCAACGAGTAGTATGGATAAGATGTATACACCGAGATGGATCTCGCCATGCACTAGAATGGTACATTCTCATGGCAAGGTGGCCCAAGAGTTTGGGTGGTAAAATATATAACAGTGGGTCTTGTACCGCCCAATCTATCGAGATGAACGTTGTGGTTAAATACGTATGTCAGCTGGGTCACATGGACTAGTGGGTCCACCACTCAAGTAGGATATCAAATCAACATCAAGATGAGCAGTAAGAAGGCTTTAACAATGGGTGCAACCCACTACTTGCAACAGTGGGGCCCACCAAGATGGATGGATGGTGGATGGATCCCATAATCACATTGGGTCTCTAAATCTAGGGATCCATGCTAAATTGGTATGGAGAAATGAAGGAACGGTTAGGATAGAACATATATATTATGGTGGAACCCATGGAGACCTCCCATGATGTCGAGTTATGTGGGCCCACCACGATACGTGTCGACCCTCAACACCATCAGTCAGATGCACCAATCCATGGTGGGCTTGGGGCTTGAAATCAAGTCAATCTGTGACTCGTGTGGGCCACACCACACACAAAAGTTAAGAGGATTACCCTCCATTAAAACATTCATAATCATTTGTTAGGACCACCAAGACGTGGTTCTTGAATCTAGCCCATCCATTTTGTGTGTCCCACTTGGTTGAGGGGTTAGACCAAGTTTCAGATGAATCCAAATTTCATGTGGACCCTGCAAGTGTTTTTATATCCCGAGCTCCGAGTTGTACGAACGGTTTAAGGAGATCAAAGTTACATGGGTCCCAAAGTGATGTATTTATTATATCTACACCATTCATCTATTTTTAGAGATCATTTCAGAGCATTATCCAAAAAAATGAATCATATCCAAAGATTATCTGGACCATACCACAAATAGCAGTGGAGATAATGATTTCACCGTTAAACAATTTACAGGGCCCACCATAACGTTTATTTTCCATCCAATCTGTTCATAAGGTCACAAAGACCTGAATTAAGAGGAAAAACAAATTTCATATTGGTCCAAAACTTCTGTGACCCCAAAAAGGGTTTCAATGGTAGACGTTTAATCCCTCGTTGCTTTTTGTAGTGTGGACCACTTGATAGTTAGATCTATCTTGTTTTTCTTCTTAAGCCTTAAGACGAGCTCACCAAATGGATGGATGGTTTGGATATAAGGCATACCTCATGATCAGACCCATAAAACTTGTTGATTTATCCGGTCTTCACATGATTTTAGATGGTGTGGGCCACCTGAGTTTTGTGTATGGCTGATTTTTAGGATATCCCATAATCTAAAGGGAACCCATCAAATGCACAGTGTTGATGTTTGACATACATCACGGTGGGGCCTGTGGTGGCACCCACCGTCCTACCTCATTCCAAGCAGCAGGACACTGCTTGCTGCAACATCATCTAGATGCTGACAGCAACAACGTCCAGCCTCTAATGCTTTTTTTTAATGGTTTTTCATAGGTGGGGCTCACATCAGGATGATCCACTCCACCTGTCGGGTTCTCTAGCTCGTGACAGGTCCAATGAGCCCAATATTCAATATTTTTAGGTGTACAGAAGCATCACAGTGGGCCCTAACAGTTTGATAGTAAATACCACTATTAAAATGATTCTTTTAATGGTGTGGCCTACCAGAGATTTGGATTGGCTTCATTTTTTAGCTTAAGGCCTAAAATGAGCTGGGATATTGGATGGACAGTGTGGATCAAATACATACATCATGGGAGGGGGGCGTTGTGGTCCCATAGCCCCTCCCCTACTCAAGCAGCAGCAGGGACGTTGCTTGCTGCAGGTCCTCTGGACGCTGGCAGCAACAACATCCACCCCTTTTTATTATTTATTTATTTATTTTATATACACTACATATATAGGTGGAGTGTGGTGTGTGTGGGTTTGACTAGCCCAATGGGCCTCACTTGGACAGTTTGAATGACATACAAACGTTACAATGGGCCCACGATAGGGCCATGGTTAATGAGTCCCTATTCCATCATCATTATCATTATCATCACATCATCACCACAATTAATCATCCAAATAATAAAGAAAGAAAAAAAAAACCATAAGAGTGGAGGGGGTGTACTCACCTTGATGGACTAGATGGATGGTTGAGATGGATGGAAGGGATGGGATTGGTGGCCCACCAAGATCACTTCTCTTTCTCTCTCTCTCTATCTCTCTCTCTCTCACTTATGGTAGGAAAAATGGTGAGAATGTTGAGGATTGAAGGGGGTATTTGTAGAGAATTTGCTAAAATTGTGGTAGGTTAGATTAATGTGGTTATGATTAGCTTAGGTAAGGATTATGACAAGTAATGCATGATTAGGACTTAATGGTAGATTAATGAGACATGGGGTGACATGGCATGATGACATCATGCATAAGGTGTTGTATGGAGAAGGATTGACTTTGGATACACATGAGAGAGGGGTGATATGGGTGTGTGACATCACACACATGGGTAGAGATTCTCTCACCCATGTGTGGCATGGTGCATGTGTGCGTAGCATGTGTTGTGCACATGTGTGGGATGGAATATATGGCACCATGCACATATGATACACCAACAATTCCTTGTGGCGTATCTCACTAACGGGGCATCGTACAGATGCATGGGTTTTACTTTCGCGACCGCGGTGATGGGGTGGTTGATGCAGCAAGGGTTTCGAAGTCTTTGAGTTCCGGTCAGTTGGGTGTGCACTATGCATGGTCAATCTAGGTCTCACCAAGGGCGTCGATCATCGTGCACATAGATATAGAAAATGGTACGGAATGGACGGGGTCTTATAGTTCTACTTACTCAAAATAGATTACACATACTTAGAGAGAAGAAGAAATTAACTTTATATCATAATCATCAAATAACTTTATTAAATAAAATCTCTTTAATATCTATGAAAATAAAACACGCTCAACTCCCACTAACTGAAAACATCTATGAGATCAATGATTCCCATGGATATTACATGCTCCTAAAATGGCATGATAGGGAGCCCTTTAGTGAGTGGATCCACAATCATCTGCTTAGTGTCGATGAACTCCATAGACACTTGACAATTCTGAACTCTTTCCTTTACAACAAGATACTTGATGTCGATGTGCCCCAACCTTGATGAATACTTGTTATTGCTGGAGAAGAAAATTGCAGCTGAATTGTTGTAAAATATTCTCAATAGTTTTGGGATATGCTCTAGTACTGGCAAACCTGAGAAGAAATGCCATAACCACAATGCCTGATTAGATGCCTCATGACAAGCAATGAATTTAGCTTCTATGGTGAATGAGGCCGTGGTTGACTGTTTCACACTTTTCCAAGACATAGCCCCACCAACCATTATGAAGATGTAGCCTAAGGTGGACTTTTTAGTATCAACGCAGTCAGCATAATCTGCATCTGAGTATCCAACCAACTCCAAATGGTCTGATTTTCTGAATGTGAGTCTGAAGTCCTTTGTTCTTTGTAGGTAGCGTAACACTTTCTTCACAGCTATCCAATTCTGCATTCTTAGATCAGATAGATACATGTCCAACATTTCAACACCAAAGGCAATATCTGGTCACGTGTAGACTTTAGCATACATGATTCTTCCTACTACTATGCGTAAGGAAATTCCTTCATTCGATTCTTTTCTAAAACATTCTTAGGATATTGGAATTGTCCAAATTTATCACCTTTAATAATGGGTGATTGTCTAGGAGCATAATTTTACATGCCATACCTTTCGAGTACCCTAGTATTATAGGCCCTCTGTGATAGGCTGAGTAGTCCACATGATCTATCACGGCGAATCTCAATGCTGATGACATAAGAGGCATCACCAAGGTCTTTCATCTTAAATATTTAAGACAAGAATTTCTTAGTGTTGCTCAACATCCTGATGTCATTGCTAACCAATAGAATTTCATCAATATACAAAATCATCATAACAAACTTACTCCCACTGATTTTAATGTAAATACATTCATTCACAGTGTTTTTTTACAAAACCATATGAGGAAATCACTTCATGAAACTTTAGGTACCATTGTCATGATGCCTGCTTTAACCAATAGATGGATTTCTACAGTTTACAAACTAGATATTCTGAGCCATTGGCTACAAAACCTTCAGGTTATAACGTATATATGTTCTCATTTAGATCCTCATTGAGAAACATAGTCTTTACATCCATTTGATGCAACTCAAATCCATATGAGCCACAAGAGCTATAATGATCTTGAATGAGTCTTTCTTAGATACTGGTGAGAAAGTCTCCTTAAAGTCAATGCATTCATACTTGTTAAAACCCTTGGCAAAAAGTATGGTTTTATATCTTTCAACATTACCCTTGGAGTCCCGATTAGTTTTAAATATCCATTTACAACCAATCGGCTTTATTCCTAAAGGTAATTCTACAAGATCCCATACTTTATTATCTTTCATAGATTTTAACTCATCTTTCATGGCATCAATCCTCTATTTGACTTGAGCAAAGGATTTAGGATCCTTTTCCAACCCTATATTAAACTCGTGCTCCTGTACGATGTAATCATCGATTTACAGGCCTTCTCTCTCTTTTAGATCTTCTCAATGGCTCAGTCTCTTGAGTGTGATTATGATTTCTTTCATTAGTGAGTTGTACAGGATGTTCATAGTGGTGTTCTGCAGTGATTTCAGACTCGGCTGCAAAATTAATATCCACATGATTTGGAGTGACTATGATTAGAGTTATAGTGCTTTCTTCCTCGAATACAAAGTTCCTAATGTTTGAGCTCCCACTATTTTCAGTGTCCTCCATGAATCTGGCATTCCTAGTCTCAATAATCTTAATAGAGTGGGAAGGACAGTAGAATTGATAACCTTTTGACCTTTTTGGGTATCCTATAAAGAAACAACTTTTGGTTCTGGGATCGAGTTTTTTTTTTTCATGCAGGTTATAAACTTTGGCCTTAGCAGGATATCCCCAAATATGTATATATCGGAGACTTGGCTTTCTTCCATTTCATAACTCAAAAGGGTTCTACTTATAGCCTTGTTAGGAACCCTGTTAAGGATATCAAATGCAGTTTTGATCATTATCATGCTTCGTACCATGTCCATAAGGGTGCAATTACGCCTTTCAGCCACACCATTCTGCTATGGAGTTTTAGACATGGTATATTGGGCGACATTGCCACAATCTTGTAGGTATCTAGTGAATGGCCTTGGATTGCGACCTGATTCATCATATTTACCATAGTATTTGCCACCACGGTCTAATATGATGACTTTAATCTTCTTATCGAGTTGATTTTCAATTTCAACCTTATAGATTTTAAAAGCATCCAGGGCATCTGATTTTTCACTGATAAGATAGAGGTACCCGAAACAAGAGTAGTCATTTACAAACGTGATAAAATATTTGTGTCTACTCCATGATGTTATAGGGAATGGTCCACAAATGTCTGTATGTATTACCTCTAAGAGTCCTATACTTCTTGTTACACCTTTCTTTCTGATTGTGGTCTGTTTTCCTTTAATGCAATTAATAAACACTTTATAGTTGAAGAAGTCTAGAGAATGAAGTATCCCTTCTCGCACAAGCTTATCTAATCTCTCATGAGATATATGACATAATCGCCTATGCCACAACATGGAGAAATTCTCATAGTCTAGTCTTCGCTTAGATCCTACTTTATTTTCATGCAGGTCATTGTTCACAACCCCAAGTGTAGGGTCGCAATGTAGTAATAATCTCGGTGAGACCGAGGTCGAATCCACAGGGACTAATCTCGTGTGTTTTCTGAAAGCAACTAGAAGAAGAACTAGAAAAAGATGAAAACCTAAATCTGAAATATTTGAGAGTAATTGTGAGAGAATTAATGAAAAACTTAAGAAATTTAAAGGTGGGAAACTAGGGTTTCCAAGGATCCACTTGTAGAGATCAGGGAGATCTATGCTTGATTCAAGTCACATGATTGGAATTGGAGTCCCATCCTATCCAATTGGAAGATATCTCAGTAAAATCAAATCTGAACTTCCTTTGACCTAGTTCTCAATGGATGAGAGGCGTGAGAACTGGAAGTGATTCCATCACAAAACCATGCCTATGAGACAAGGAAAATAATAGGATTTACCAATCATAGACATGATTGAACTAGAATCTCTTAATAAAATCATAAAAATGACTAAGGGAAGAAAAACTCTTGGCGAAGGCTTCTTCATGCTTGTGCTCCACTCCTCAAACCTTAGATGATGCCTAGGGGTGCCCGGTGGAACCCTATTTATAGTTTTAGGCCTTAGACTTTCGCACTGAGTGAAAATTTTTAAAAACTGTCTCAAATTTATGCAGTCCGCATAAAAATTGTATAACCCTCGACTGGTCGTGGGCTATACTCGACCGGTCGTGGGACATCCTCAACTAGTCGAACAGGTCGCTGGAGTTCGAGTCGAGGCACCTCGACTGGTCAACCAGAGTCTAAGACTGGTCAAGTGTATGCAGGACTAGTCAAGCTGGAGTTAAGACTAGTCGAGGAATACACAAATTCAATTCAAAACTCCGATTTTCTTCATTCTTGACTTGATTTTCTTGGATCTTTGGTGTGTGCATTCTTCATTCTTGGTTTCATCAGATCCATTCTTGGCTTTGGTGATTCTTGAGTGTTAAATTCATGCTTTTAACATCCTTTTCAATCCAAGCTCTTAAATTCACCTTGCAACATAAACATGATTAAAATAGAACATTAAGCATTATCATGTTCATAAAACCAAGTAATAGATGGGGTCCAATATGCAATATTTGACCCTCAACACAATCCCCAACCAGCATTTTGCTAGTCCCAAGCAAAGTATGCAAAAAATGAACTTTAATGCGTAATGTTCAAACCTTTTTCAGAAAATGATCTTTTTGTGTAATCAAGTATGAATGAGTAGACTTAAGATGAGAAATTGAGATTTTGAAAACCTAGAGTTGAATCACATAAGCAATTAATCAAATAAGTCCTTTATAGGGATGTACACGAGCCAAGCTAGCTCAAAAAGCTCGCTTGGCTTGGCTCGATTTAGCTCAACTTGACTCGACTCAAACAATGAATCAAGGCGAGCCAAGCTTTATATGACTTAGCTCGTTATGAAAACAAGCCAAGTTCAAACATAGTGGGGTTTGACTCGACTCGACTCAACTTGAACTCGATTTGGCTTGAAGTTCGAGCTCGAGCTTGGCTCGAATCGAATATATTATTATTATTATTATTATTGTTATTATTATTATATATTAATACATATTATATTATATTTAAAAATTAAAAAAATTAAAACATAAACCCTATTATACCCGTTCGTCTCTCTTATACTATTTCCTTTCCTTACCTAACCCACCACGCTCGAGCTCCTCTCTCTCTCTCTCTCTCTCTCTCTCTCTCTCTCCACTCGTTCACTCGCCTGAGCTTGACTCAACGTCTACCCGGCTTGTCTCAGCTGTACGGCCTACACTCACTTGGGCTCTCCTTTCTCCCTCTCTCCCTCTCAGTATCAACAACAAAGTACCATCTATGGTTTTATCCAATATTATATATGTGTGTGTGTGTGTGTGTGTGTTATTAATTAAATATTTGATTTGGGGGTTGGGTCGGTTGGGTCGGGTTACTGGGTTAAGTCAGGTGTGGGTTGCGAGTTGAGTCAGGTTGGGAGTAAGCTCAACTCGATCCATTAGCTCGCCTCGAGCTCGACTCGACAGTTTTGGCAAACAAGCTAAGCTTCAATAGTAAGCTCGAGGCCAAGCTCGAGCTCAAGCTCAAACTCGAGAAGATCATGGACAAGTCAAGCTAAGCTTGGCCCACCTCGACTCGATTCGGCTCGTTGCATAGCCCTAGTCCTTTATCCATTAGGTCAGAGCTTGGTTTTCAGATCAATTTTTTCAAAGTGCTTAGGAAAAATACTATCTTTTCATAATGTTGGCCATGCTCATCACGTCAAGATTGGTTGAAGACACAAGTACTGATTCCGAACTTATCCCCTTTTCCTTCTTTTTTCGGTTTTTGATTTTATATCGATAGTCATTTGTATTTATTCCTCTTCTTTAGACATTACATCCTTTTCAAAGACATTTTTCATTCCCTTGAAAGATGTTGTCATTCTTCATTCTTTATGACCTCTTCGTCGATCTCCTATTTTTTTAACTGGTTCTTTCTTCTTTTAAGGTGGATAAAATTCTCCAAACTCAGTTCTCAATATCTTTCAATGATCATCACACTAACAATTAGAAATTATAGTACTATTCATAAAAAATAATTTGAATAACATAATATTCGAACTTACTCATAATCAATTGAATGTAAGAACCATAAGTGATAGGTTACTTAGTTGCTCCAACTCCAACAATTCAAAATTCAATTTTTATCCTATCATCATACTCAAAATAGTCTTAAATACACAACTTATTGCTCTCTAAATAGATAAACATTGAAAATTTTTTAAAAATTTTGCAAATTTTGCTCAAAACTGAGAAAACACTGATTAGTATACCTAATCTCACATCCCCAACCTAAAATCTACATTGTCCTCAATGTAAAGAAATAAGCATGATTTGTAAAAGAACAACATAATTGAAGGAAAAGTGATGGAACGATAGTACCTGATGAAGAAATTATGAGGCTTTTTCTAAAGGATCTCGGCGTGAAGGTAGGTTAGCACAAGAGCTAAACCAACAAAAAGTAAACTATCCTAAACAGTAGAAACAACCTATCCTAGAACGGCAGAAAGCAAACTATCCTAAACAGCGGAAAACAGTAAACCTAACTACACCTCTGTCAGACTAGGAGATCAATCCTGATAAATAGGATCATTCAGAGGTATGGACATGTCCTCTGAATCAAATTTCTCAACAAATGGATTTAATCAATGTCCATTTACTTTAAACTCATTGTCATTATTTGGATTCCAAATCTTGACAACCCCATGAGGATAGACATTGGTAACAGTGAAGGGGTCGGTCCAACGAGATCGGAGCTTACCTGAAAAGAGATGTAACCGAGATATGTACAAGAGGACCTTCTGACCTGGTATGAATGATTTCTTAAGAATGTGTTGGTCATGAAACAGCTTCATCGTGTCCTTGTAAATTCTCATGTTCTTGTACGCATCATTCCGAATTTCTTCAAGTTCATTCAATTAAAGTTTGTGTAACGAGCCAGCGTTGTCCAGATTGAAGTTCAAAATTTTGATCGCCCAGTAGGCTCTATGTTCCAACTCCACAGGTAAGTGGAAAGCCTTCGCATAGATAAGTATAAAGGGATACATTCCAATAGGAGTCTTAAATGCGGTACGGTAAGCCCATAAGGCATTAGTCAATCGAATTGACCAATCCTTTCGATCAAGGTTAACCATTTTCTCCAAAATGTGTTTAATTTTCCTATTAAAAATCTCAGCTTACCACTTGTCTATGAGTGGTATGGAGTGCTCACTTTATGAGAGATGCCATATTTCTTCGTTAAGTTCGCGAATGGCCTATTATAAAAATGTGAGCCCCCATCACTAATGATGACTTAAGGCATTCTAAATCGGGAAAGAATGTTCTCTTTTAAGAATTTATTGACCGTTTGATGGTCATTGTTCCGGCATGGAATCTCTTCTACCCATTTAGTGACATAGTCTATGGCGATTAAAATATATAAATTTCTAAAAGATTGGGGGAATAGTCTCATGAAATCAATGCCCCAACAATCAAATGCTTTAATGATCAAAATGGGGTTTAGAGGCATCATATTTCGACGAGATATGCTCCTAACTTCTGACAACTCTTGCAAGCTTTGCAAAACTCATGAGTGTCCCTGAACATAGTAGGCCAGTAAAAGCCACACTGTAGAATCTTGGCCGTAGTTTTTTTACAGAAAAATGACCACCACGGGCCTAAGAGTGATAGAAAGAGATGGCACTTTGATGTTTATTGTCTGGCACACATCTCCTTAAGATTTGGTCTGGGCAATATTTAAACAAATATGGATCATTCCAGAAAAACTTACGAACCTCGGCAAAGATTTTTTCCTTATCTTGCGCAGTCCAATGTGTCGATGTGAAACCTATGGCAAGATAATTAGTAATATCAGAAAACCAAGGTGAATAAGAGACTTTGAACAATTGTTCATCAGGGAACATGTTATTTATATGTGTCATCTCAAGAGAATCAAAGAGATCAAGGTGGGAAAGATGGTCAGCCACTACATTCTCTACTCCCTTTTTATCTTTTATTTCCAAATCAAATTCTTGGAGCAGGAGGATCTATCTTATTAGGTGGGGCTTAACATCATTCTTAGAAAGAAGATACTTGAGCACCGCATGATCTGTGTAAATGACGATCTTGGATCCAATCGAGTAGTTCCTAAATTTTTTTGAAGTGAACACTACGACAAAGAGTTCCTTTTCCGTAGTAGAGTAGTTCACTTCTGCGGCATTTAGAGTTCTACTTACATAATGAATAACGTAGGGCTTCTTTTCTTTTTTTCTTTGGCCTAAAACTGCCCTAAGAGCATAGTCAAACGCATCGCACATAAGTTCAAAAAGAAGGCTCCAGTCGGGTGGCTGCATGATAGGTGAAGTATTTAACATGCCCTTAAGCTTAGTAAAAGCTTCCTTCCATTGCTCATCCACTAGTATGGTGCATCCTTTTGAAGTAGATTACATAGAGGACGAGAGAGATGACTAAAGTCCTTATGAATCTCCTGTAAAACCCGGTGTTTCCTAAGAAGGATCGCATGTCTTGTATATTCTTGGTGGAGGTAGGTTAGAGATAAGATCAATTTTAGCCATATCTACTTCAATTCCCTTGGACGAGATGATATGTCTAAGGACAACTCTCTTACGAACCATGTAATGACACTTCTCCTAATTGAGTACCAAATTCTTTTCTTCATATCTTTTCAATACACATTTAAGATTCTCTAAGCAATCACCAAAAGATGAACCAAAAATAAAGAAGTCGTCCATGAAGACCTCTAGATATTGCCCCATCATGTCAGTAAAAATACTCATCATACATCGCTGAAAAGTGGCGGGGGCATTACGTTGTCCGATTGACATCCTTCGATAAGCAAAGGTGTTAAAGGGACATGTGAATATGGTCTTTTCTTGATCTTTAGGGGCTATCTATATCTAGTTATAGCCCGAATACCCATCAAGGAAACAATAGTATGAGTGACCAGCTAGCCTTTCCAAGATTTGATCAATGAAGGGCAAAGGGAAGTAGTCCTTCCTCGTGATGATATTCAATTTCCTGCAGTCAATGCACATTATCCAACTAGTAGTAACTCTAGTTGGCACGAGTTTATTATTGGCATTGGCTATGATGGTGATTTGGACTTCTTAGGAACCACCTGAGTTAGACTCACCCATTGACTATCAGATATAGGGTATATGATACCCACATCCAATAGTTTAAGAATCTCGACCTTCACCACTTCTTTCATGTTTGGATTTAGTCTACGTTGTGATTGCCGAGAGGTCATCACATTATCCTCAAGATAAATATGGTGAGTACAAATCAAAGGTCAATTCCCTTGAAGTCTGCAATCGACCATCCAAGGGCTCTCTTATGCTCAATGAGAGTAGAGATGAGCATACTCTCTTGTTCTTGCTCAAAGTGAGAAGAAATCACCACCTGGTATGTTTCATCTTGACCTAAATAGACATATTTCAAATCAGAGGGCAAAGGTTTTAGGTCAAGCTTCAGTGCCTTGAGGTTAGACGGTAGACGCACTACATCAGTTTGGGGCAATTCTTCAAATTGTGGCCTTCACTGGTTAACTTCAAGTACCGGCATAGTATCAAGCATGACACCCATCTCCCTAATCATGTCATCATCAAAATCATGGGAGTGGGACAGGCACATGTCTAGAGGGTCAAAGGATAAGGTCATCAAAGTTCTATCTTCCATGAAAGAGTCAATCATATTAATGTCGTGAAAATCGTCATCATCCTCTAACTATTTGCCTGTGCTGAAAAATATATTCAACTCCAGTGTCATATTTTTAAAGACATACTCATGACCCCATTCCTACAATTAATGATTGCGTTTGAAGTGACAAGGAAAGGTCGATCAAGAATGACGAGAATTTGAGTGCTCATATTACTGATGGGTTCTGTATCTAGGATGATAAAAGCTACTGGGTAGTAGAATTTATCAACCTGAACCAACACATCCTCAATTACCCCTCTCGGTACACAAACTGAGTGGTCAACAAGTTGTAATGTGGTTAGGGTGGGTTTCAATTCACCCAAACCTAACTGTTTATAGACTGAGTAAGGAATCGGATTTAGATTTCCTCCTTAGTCAAGAAGTGCATGCTTAATCTAACAGTTCCCAATTACGCAAGTGATGGATGGGCTACTGGGATCTTTATACTTTTGTGGTACATCTTACTTTAGGATGACACTCACTTTTTTAATTAAAAAGATTTTCTTTTTGATACTTTACCGTCTTTTGGTCGTACACAAGTGTTTCAGAAATTTGGCATATGAAGGTATTTGTTTTATGGCATCAAGTAGAGGAATATTGACCTTCACTTGTTTCAACACCTCTAAAATGTCCTGAGAGTTAGAGAGAGGTTTTGGTGCAATCAACTGTTGGGGTAAAGGGGCAATTGGCTTGCCTTGAAGTTTGGTTCCAATTCTTGTGGAGCAGTGATAGGTCTATCATCGTTGTCCTCTTTCGGGTCCTTAGGCTTTTCAGCCCTTTCCGGAATAGATTTGTCAATTATCTTCCCACTCTTAAGAGTGGTGATAGACTTATCTTACTCCATTTGATTTGAAGAGCTTGGATCACTTATTTCAGATTGCAGTTTAGGATTGGGGAAAGGTTGGGCTAGAAGAATCCCTTTTTCTCCAATTGAATTTTTTGTCTCACGCCCTTGTATGGCTTCTGAAATGTCTTGAAGGGTTTGCAATATACCCTGACTGATAAGCTCTTGGTTTTGAATATGTTTTAGAACCAGATTCTCTTGAGATTTCACTTGATTTGGAATTTGATTAAAAATACCTTGAGGAGTAGCAGTTTGTCCATTCCTCCAACTGAAGTTTGGATGATTTCTCCAATTAGGATTGTATGTATTGGAGGTAGGTCCATTGAAGGGTCTTTAGTAATTATTCATGGCATTAGATTGCTCATTCAACACCTCTTAAAAGGCAGGTATTATTAAACAATTTTCAGTTGTGTGAACGTTGCAAGCACAAATACCGCAAACAGTTTCCTTAACCTTATCCTTCTTTAATTCCATGGGGTTGAATTTTCTTATGAGATTAAACACTTTAACAATGATATCATCATCCTCTTTTAGAAGGTATAATCCGCCCCTCTCCTTTGATTGAGTGGGCCTAGAAGTGGTGCTTGATTTTGGGTAAGTTTCCCATGATTGTGTTTTCAGCAAGTCTATCTAAGTAGTCCCACACATCATCGACATTTTTATTCATGAATTCCCCATTGCACATTATCTCAACCAATTGGTGCATGGAATATGTTAGTCCATCATAGAAAAAGTGTGTAATGTGCCACGTTTCAAAACCGTGTTGTGGGCATGAACTGACAAGATCCTTGAACCACTCCCAACATTGGAAGAATGTTTCATTTTCCTTTTGGGAAAAGTTCATGATTAACTTTCTAAGGGTGTTCATTTTATGATGTGGAAAAAATTTCTTTATGAACTCCCTTACCATGTCATTCCATGTGCCAATAGATCTGGGATGTAGTGAATGCAACCACGTCTTAGCTTTCTCTTTCAAAGAAAAGGGAAAGAGTTTCAGTCTGACCATGTCTTCAGACACGTTAGGAAAATATAAAGTGTCTATGATCTCATCAAACTCTTTCTAGTATAAATATGGACTTTCAAATTCAAGTCCATGGAATTTTGGAAGGAGTTGGATCACCCCTAGCTTAATATCGATGTGTCCCGTATTTTCTGGAAAAACTATGCATGAGGGTGTGCTCACCCCCTCCAGTTGTAAATAATCTCACAAAGTACAAGGCGGGGGTGCTTGATGCACCTCATTCATCCTGGACTTCCTCAACCCTAGGTTAAGGTTGTCTTTCCAGTTCATTGTCTGGTTGATTTGCAGTCATAACCTCAATTAACTCTAAGGATCTCAAGTGGTGTCTAATCCTATGATGGATAGATAACCCCTCGACCAATCCTCCTTCACTCAAAAGATGTTGAGTGTTATCACAGACCCACTTGGGCACGAAACACTCTCAGCCCTCAATTTCATATTCTAACCTAAACCTAAAAGAGATAAAGGAAATAGAAATCTAGAAATAGAAGAGAGAGGGAGTTGAAAAGAAGTTACCAAATTAGAAGTTCCTAATTAAAATCCTGCAAAACAAACAAAACAAGTCAGTTTCTAAAAATAGAGATTCTAAAATTAGAAAGTTTCTAAAAATAAAAATAGAAAACAAGTTAGTTTCTAAAAATGAAAAAAGGAAAGTTTCTAAAAAATAGAAAGTAGAAAGTTTCTAAAAACTGATTAGGAAAGTTCTAAACCTAGGATTAGAAAGTAAGTTAGTTACTAAAAATAAAAGAAATCCTAGAATTAGAAAGTTTCTAAAGACAGAAAACAAACCCTAATCTAAAAATAGAAAATAGAAAAACCCTAATCTTAACCTAATTCTAAAACTAGATAATCTCAGAAAAATGCAACCGTTAATCCCCGGCAACAACACCAAAAACTTGTTCACAACCCCAAGTGTAGGGTCGCGATGTAGTAATAATCTCGGTGAGACCGAGGTCGAATCCACAGGGGCTAATCTCTCGTATTTTCTGAAAGCAACTAGAAGAAGAACTAGAAAAGGATGAAAACTTAAATTTGAAATATTTGAGAGTAATTGTGAGAGATTTAATGAAAAACTTAAGAAATTCAAAGGTGAAAAACTAGGGTTTCCAAGGATCCACTTGTAGGGATCAGGGAGATCTATGCTTGATTCAAGTCACATGATTGGAATCGGAGTCCCATCCTATCCAATTGGAAGATATCTCAATAAAATCAAATTTGAACTTCCTTTGACCTAGTTCTCAATGGATGAGAGGTGTGAGAACTAGAAGTGATTCCATCACAAAACCATGCCCATGAGACAAGGCAAACAATAGGATTTACCAATCCCATCACCAATCTGGGAGAATTGTGAAAGTTAGGGATGATTCCATCATCCAACCATACCCAAGGGACGATGATGAACAACAGGATTTCCTAATTTCACAATCTCAATATATGAAAAGAACATCTTAAAGCTATCGCAGATCTATTGTAATTTGAGTCACAACAAACCATTAAAAACTGAAAGTATTCCTTATAATCAAACTAGAATCAAAGAGAGTTCAATATAAACTTGAATCAAAGCAATAGAAACATCCCATCACACTACAAGCCTCACCTCTTAGCCCTAGTTAAGAGGTTTAGCCAACCATAGACATGATTGAACTCGAATCTCTTGATAAAAGCATAAAAACAACTAATGAAAGGAGAGAAAAACTCTTGGTGATGGCTTCTCCATGCTTTTGCTCCACTTCCCAAACCCTAGATGATGCCTAGGGGTGCCCTAGGGACCCCTATTTGTAGTTTTAGGCCTTAGACTTTCGCACCGAGTGGAAATTTTCAAAAACCGTCTCAAATTTACACAGTCCGTGTAAAAATTGTGTAACCCTTGACTGGTCGTGGGCTGTCCTCGACCGATTGTAGGACATCCTCGACCAATCATGGGATGTTCTTGACTGGTCGAGCTGGATGGCAATTTAATTGTTTTACTCGCTGGAGTTCGAGTCGAGGCACCTCGACTAGTCGAGCTTCGACCGGTCGAGCAGAGTCTAAGACTGGTCGAGCGTACGCAGGACTAGTCGAGCCGAGTCAGGATTGGTCCAGGATTATGCAAATTCACTTCAAAACTCTGATTTTCTTCAGTCCTGACTTGATTTTCTTGGATCTTTGGTGTGTGCATTCTTCATTCTTGGTTTCATTAGATCCATTCTTGGCTTTGGTGATTCTTGAGTGTTAAATCCATACTTTTAACATCCTTTTCAATCCAAGCTCTTAAATTCACCTTGCAACACAAACATAATTAAAATAGAACATTAAACATTATCATGTTCATAAAACCAAGTAATAAATGGGGTCCAATATGCAATATTTGACCCTCAACGTCATTTATATTATAGACGTGTGAGGCATTCAAGTCCATTTGGTATAAGTTATTCACCATAGAGCCAGTGCCAACTTTAATTGAAACAAAGTATATACTCAATCTTTTATTCTCAAATTGGAAAGAATAACCTAATTTATCCAACTAAGAAATAAATATCAAATTACGCCTTATAAAAGGCACACAAAATATCTAGTATATCAAATAAATGACATGACCTTAACCTAAGCCTACAAACTCCGACTGCTGTTGAGGGTCAAATATTGCATATTGGACCCCAGTTATTACTTGGTTTTATGAACATGATAATGCTTAATGTTCTATTTTAATCATGTTTATGGTGCAAGGTGAATTCAAGAGCTTGGATTAAAAACGATGTTAAAAGTATGGATTTAATGCTCAAGAATTACCAAGACCAAGAATGAAGAATGCACATACTGAATATCCAAGAAAATCAAGTCAAGAATGAAGAAAATCAGAGTTTTGAAATGAATTTGCGTGATACTTGACTAGTCCTGGCTCCCAGCTTGACTAGTCCTGCGTACGCTCAACCAGTCCTGGACTTTACTCGACTAGTCCTGGCTCGACCAGTCGAGCTGTCTCGACCAGTCGAGCTGTCTCGACCAGTTGACTCGAACTCCAACAACTAAAATTGTTAAAATCAGGTGATCCTCGACCAGTCCTGGGTTTGTAGCCAGCACACAAAGTGCAGAAATTTGAAGTGGTTTCCAAAAATTTCCAACTCAGTGCGAAAGTCTAAGGCCTAAAACTATAAATAGGGGTCCCTAGGGCATCCTTAAGCATCATCTAGGGTTTGAGGAGTGGAGCAAAAGTGTGGAGAAGCCGTCGCTAAGAGTTTTTCTTTTCCTCGGTAGTTTTTATGCTTTTCTTAAGAGATTCTAGTTCAATCATGTCTATGGTTGGCTAAACCTCTTAGCTAGGGCTAAGAGGTGAAGCTTGTAGCGTGATGCGATGTTTATATTGCTTTGATTCATGTTTATATTGAACTCTCTTTGATTTTAGTTTAATTATAAGGAATACTTTCAGTTTTCACTGGTTTGTTGTGACTCAAATTACAATGAATCTCCAATAGCTTTAAGTATGTTCTTTTCATGTATTGAGATTGTGAAATTAGGAATTCCCATTGTTCACCATCGTCCCTTGGGCATGGTTGGATGATGGAATCATCCATAACTTTCACAATTCTCCTAGATTAGTTATGAGATTGGTAAATCTTATTGTTTGCCTTGTCTCCTGGGCATGGTTTTGTAACGGAATCACTTCCAGTTCTCACACCTCTCATCCATTAAGAACTAGGTCAAAGGAAGTTCAGATCCTTGGAAACCCTAGTTTCCCACCTTTGAATTTATTAAGTTTTTTTCATTAAATCTCTCACAATTACTCTTAAATATTTCAGATTTAGGTTTTCATCCTTTTCTAGTTCTTCTTCTAGTTGCTTTCAGAAAACACATGAGATTAGTCCCTGTGGATTCGACCTCGGTCTCACCGAGATTATTACTAAATCGCAGCCCTACACTTGGGGTTGTGAACAACTGCCTCCACATAAGCTTTAACGTCATTGCCTTTATATACTAAGTGTTCCATATTAGTTGGTGGCCTGCTCTATAACAGTTCCTGCACATAAGTACATATGTGAATAGTTGTTTTCGAATCTATCCACTAAGAATCTACCGACACATCAATTAGATTGGATTCAAAACAGACTAGTATTGTATTAATGTCCTTCCATATGAGTCACTACTTGTAGTTTCTGCGGTCTTTCTTCAGATGACCCAGCTTCATGCAAAAGAAGCAATTTTCCTTTTTAGCCTGCTTATGTCTTAATCAAATCCCAAGTTGATTGTCAATTGGAGAACCTGGAGGACTGTGAGTACTTAAGGATACCTCCACGTTTCCTTTTTCTGTTTCCATTATATCCAGGTACATATCCTAAGGTTACAAGATTAATATTCTGACTATTTTCAAAGGATTTTGAAGGTTCAGATTTTTCTGGAGTAATGTCCAAATATAAGCATTACAGGATTGTCCCTATGGACTCTATCCATTGAACATAATTAGACTTGGTTGGGATGGGAAGTAGACGTGTATGAGTTGGAATTGTAACTGGTTGCAAAATATACTCACATTAGTAGATTGTTTACATAAAACAATTCATGAATGAAACTGAATATCAGGTAAAATTTATTTCAAGTTTAATTGATTTGGGGCCTTTAATTAAACTAACCAGGATAAAGATGGGCCCAACCATCCAATCCTGGTGAGAATCGGTTACATCGTCATCACTCCTGTGGGAGGTAATTATAAAATGTAAGTGACTCTCCTGAACATGAAGCTAAGCGATGCCAATTATGTAAATCTAAGACACTCAACACTAGTGAGTAGGATGAGTCTTTCAACTTTATGTTACCAGCACCATTTAATCAATCCCATTCATGCCCCTGCCAAATGGTAATCATTTGTGTTTTTGAAAAGGAGAGCTTAAGATGTCCTGGGGGGGGGGGGGGGGGTGAATAAGATAATGTCAAATAATCGAACTAAGTGCTGAATATGTAAATAAAGTAAAGATCTCAATTGCTTAAGTATTGAAACATTGATTCTAAATAATTCATAGGACAACGCTAACCTAAAGTTTTAGGCAAGACAACCTTATTTCACGAATTTCATTAAAATCAAAATCACAAACTTGCAAGAGTAACAAAAATATTATAGCATTCATCACTCAGCTGAAATTAAATATAATCATTCACCACAAATAAAATAAAGGCATTCACCACATCACACAAATGATTATAGTGGTTCGCTGCTTTAAAAACAGCCACACTCACTTCACTCTCAAAATTACTTCCCTTGTAATTTTGGCTTTCACTATGAAAAGGTTTTCCCAGGTTCACCTCAATAACCTTACATAATTCTTGTAATTTTCGGCTATCACAATCAAACCCCTCACTGAGATTTTCAGGCTATCTCAAACAAAATCTAAACTGAGATTTTAACTGGCTATATAAAAAAAAAACAAACAGAGTTTAGAAGGTATACTTATCTTCATCGTAGAAGACGTATCAAAAGCTTATAGCTGAAAAATCATTTTCTTGAATGTAGATTGTTCCTTGTTCAATCAGATAGAAAGGGTCTAGGGTTTTATTGATTTTAATTAAGTTAAACCCAATAAGCTACTTAAATCAATTCTCTTAAATCTCAAAAGAAGAGTGTCACGCCCCAAACTCAGAAACCAGGCTCACAAAATTCCCGATCATTGAATTCGGTGCCGACAGCCTCCGTAGTACCCCATTCTCGGCTCCCAGAGTCCATAGGCCAGATTCCGATCCTGGGATCCTACAAGGAGGATTTTTCAATGTATATTTAAATTGTAATAAGCATAACCACAAGTTTACCCAAATCACAAAGGAAACATCATCATCACATATCCACTAATATAAACATTTGAATCCAGTGCTGAAAGGGAAATAAATATGTCAAAATCAAAGCTCCGGAAGTCCGCTGCATGTTCCAAGCTCAACGTTGCTGCCATTTAACGCCACCTGCACGCATCTATCGTGCATAAGCTTATAGAAAGCTTAGAGGGTGGTAAAAGTGTGTGTGCAAGGTAAGTGCCAAGAATGCAATACAATGCCATAAATCATATAACATCGGTAATACAGGCAAGATCATGAATCATACGATATCAGAGTAAGCGGAAATACTGGCAATCTATAAATCCATGAATGCTATCAACCGTACCAAGGCTATGCGATGCAAAAACGTAATAAGCCAATATGCGAATCCTGATGAGTCTACGAATAACGTCAGCCTCATCTTAAGCTATATAAGTGCTGAAACATAATAACCCCAAAATACCATATGCCGCAGATGTAATGCAATATGCAGTGTGAATGAAATGACCAAGCTGGAGTGAAGTCGAGATGATAGTACGTAGTATCACAAGCTATGGGGTCTATCACAAAGGACTTCTATACAAACCAGTCCCATACCTAAATTTGGATAGTCAGACTCAATGTGATAGACTCCTGATCTCTAGTTAGTCGTGCGCCCAACTGAAATCCTGACCATGTGAAAGTACACAATAATTAGTTGCGCACCACCAGCCCGAGTGGATAGTGAATGAATGAATGAATATGTAATTCCTACTCAATAAGTCTACATATCAGTACGGTTCCTCTCTAGGGAATCACCGGGGTCTATTACCCTCTAAACCAGATTTCTGCCCCATCGCGCACAACAAGGTGGGTGGAAGAGACCTCACTATCCACCTGTCAATATCGGGCCCGACTCGTCTATAGTGGAACCTTTCCTTGAGCTGGTCAAACTTAGCCTAGTGCTGGCCCCTCCTCTCGGGCAGGTAAGGTCGTACCCCCTTCCAACTGACCAGACACAGTGGGAGACGCGACCTAATGGTATACGGCCCTCATGTGCTCATGCATCCACTCGGTCTAGATGTTAGAGCAACCTCTGGAACTAAGAGGGTTCTGGAACTTTCACCTAAGGATATTTATAGCACTCTATGTAGAATAGATTTTCGATGTCCCATCTGACCATCCACGATATGCATGTGGAGGCTTCAGCCCTGATGTCTCTAGAGTGTACAGTAATCAAAATCACAAAATGTGAGATGCATGAGTCACACAGTCCAATCATACATCAATCCTACGCATACCGTGCGCTCATATGGGGTAACTCCGCCCATCAGGGAGTCTCATGAACCACCTACCTCATGGCATATGCAACGGTCAATTATATCTCATATCAAACATGTAGATGATGCATATGGGCATGTATCATGATGCTATGCTGTCACATACTCATAATCGGTATCAACAATCGACCTCGATAATCAGCCTCGACAATGTGGACATTTAACCAACATTACTCCCAAGGGGTGGCCCACATAGAGCCTAACATATAGTGGACCCATGGCCTCACAAAGGGCCTGATATAAAACACCATGGGCCTCACTCAAGAGCTTAATACACATCATAATGGGCCTTTCACATGGGCCTAACGTACATCACAATAGGCTTCATCGCCTAGCCCTCAATTGCATCACAGTGAGCCTCATCACATAGGCCTCATATACATCACATTGGAACTTAAACACAGGCTGAATACACATCACAATGGGCCTTAAATATGGGCCGCATATACATCACATAGGTCTCGATAATCGACCTCAGCAATCGAAATTAGCCTCGACAATAGAAATCGGCCTCAATAATCGGCATCCACACTCGGAATCGACCTCGACACTCAGCCTCATCAATCGGAATCGGCCTATACAATCGGCCTCGACAAATCAAAATCGGCCTCGATTATTGGAATCAATCGATAATCAGAATCGGCAAATCGGTCACGTCAATCGGAATTGGCAATCGGTCATGACAATCAGAGTCGATCGATAATCAGAATCGGCAAATCAGTCACGTCAATCAGAATTGGCAATCGGTCATAACAATTAGAATCGATCGATAATCAGAATCGATCGATAATCAGAATCAGCAAATCGATCACAACAATCGAAATCGACAAGTGGTCATGACAATCAGAATCGATGGATAATCAAAATCGACAAATCGGTCACGTCAACCGGAATCGGTAATCGGTCATGACAATCAAAATCGATCGATAATCAGAATCGGTAAATCGGTCACGTCAATCGGAATCGATCGATAATCAGAATCGACAAATCGGTCACATCAACCGAAATCGGCAATCGGTCATAACAATCGAAATTGATAGATAATCAGAATCGGCGAATCGGTCATGTCAACCGAAATTGACAATCAATCATGACAATCAAAATCGATCAATAATCAGAATCGATAAATCGGTCACGTCAACTGAAATCGGCAATCGGTCACGACAATCAGATTCGGCAAGAATGGGTTTAACAAGGCCTAAGGGAAGGTCACAATGAGGACATCTAACCATCATTGCCCATCAATGTGGACATTTAACCAATATTACTCCTAAGGAGTGGCCCACATAAGGGATTCATATGCAATGTAATGGCCACACACACATCACATCGAGCCTCACCCATGGGCCTCAAATACATCACAATGGGCCACATATCTGGGTCTCAAATACATCAAATGGGCCACAACATATGGGCCAAGAATACGTCTCAATGGGCCACGAGCCATGGGCCTCAATACATCATAATGGGCCGCAACCCATGGGCCTCAAATACGATAAGTGGGCCGCATCAATGGGCCTGCTACACAACACAATGGGCCTTATACTTGAGCCACAAATACACAACAGGTGGGCCCTGCATATGGGCCTAATATACATAACAGGTGGGCCTTGCACTTGGGCCTCAAGTACATAACAGGTAGGCCCTGCACATGGGCCGCATTATATGGGCCACACCAATGGGCTTCATGTACATCAAATAGGTCTCACCGATGGGCCTCATGTGTATCCAATCGGGCCCACCCTTATGTATATTTGAGAGCCGACCTATTCATAAGTTAACATAGAGATAAATGAAGTGAAAACAATATCAGCTTAAATGGAGACTACCATTGACCTTAAAAGTTTGAACGGTGGATATCACAGTCCACTATTTAAATGGTGAGGTCCACTTGAACTTTAGATCGGACCCATTCTTTTGCTCACGCCATAAAATGATATCTCAATTGGTTGGATGGTTTGTATACAACACATGTCTCATGGTGGGTCCCATAGATAGACGACGTGGATGAAATAGATGGGACCTACGAAACTTGATGCTATGTTTAGCAGCTGGCGGTGGGGTCCACTTGCTGCCGTACACAGTAACAATAGGGCAACTGTTGCTACCTAAAAGAGGCAGACGTGGGTCCCATGTAGGGCCCATCGTTATATATACATACATTATATAATACAATATATATATTATCTATATTATATAATAGCTGCTGCTGTGTAGCTTTTAGGCATTAAAGGGAGATGTAGGTCCCACGTAGGGCCCACCACAATATTCAAATTGTAAAGTAATATATAATATATTATATTATATGCTAATATAATATGGACATTCATACATCACACGTGGGTGGGTCCTACGTAGGGCCCACCACCTCATATATATAGAATATAATATATATATATATATATATATATATAATATAAAATATATACTATATATGGTGAAACGAGGTATCTATCACCCAGTTTACCTCTTGAGCTATGGATCTGGGTCTCACTGTGAACGGTGATGATAAAACCCATACATCACGTAGGTCCGTGGGGTGGCCCAGGGTCCCATGGCCCAAGCTAATATTTATGTTTCTCCTACATCTAGACCCACCCAAAGACGGTCAGCAAGGTGGCCCCTACGGATGGGATGACGTGGACCATTCATCACAGTGGGGTCCATAATACATGAGAAGGAGAGAGAGAAAGAGAGAGGGAAGAGAGATCGGAGATAATGGAGGGGCCTCGCCATTATGGACCCCTCTTAGATATAAGCATACATCAAAGTAGGTCCCACCATATGTGGGCCCGTAGATCTCAAAAAGACAATTTACAAAAGGATAAAAATGTGGGTCCAAGATCACCCACCGTCCACTCTTCTTGCTCCCTTGGCTTCCTTTGCTCCTTAGCTTCGATCCTAACGGAAGAGATGGAGTTTTGATGGTTGAGATGGGAGATGAGGGGTAGGAAGTGGGCTACACACAAAGCTCTCTCTCATGGAGGTTTGGGAGAGCGTTGGACGTGTGATTTTTCTTGCTTGGGAAAGGTGAGTTTGAGAAATGAGAGAGAGAGAGGGTTGTAAAGAGAGAAATGGGTGATGGAGTGATGGATGTGGTGAGTGATAGGTGTAAGAACTTTTTGACTTTAGGGTAGATGATGTAAGAACTTTTTGACTTTTGGGGTTGCTTGGGGATGGGTGAGAGGTGATGGTGTACTTGACATGTACTTGACCCTTGATGGGATTGATTGATGGATTGAGGTGACATGTTGTAGAGATTCTCTTGGGTTTTGCAACACGTGGCGTTTTCGTCGAACCGAACGCAGGCCCACATCTCTAGGCCTGGGTATCTGTAACACCCCGTACTTTTAGTACTCGGGTGTCCCCACGTAGATCCAAATTAGCTCACATATATGCATTGACCCACATAATTTGCCTTACACAACGACCCTCAATCTATTCATCTTAACCCTTAGATTTTAGACTATAACAACTCACAACATCATAATAAGATTTGAGATCAATTTGTCCGTTTGACTATCACAAGTTGAACTATATTTAAATAAATGAAAATCTTATGTTTATAATCTTGACCGTGATGACATCTCATCATACACCTATTTAGTACAGTCGAACCGTATGAAACCAATGTAGGGATCAAAATCACAAGATCCACCATTCATCAGTTTACAACGCCCCGTAGAAAGATCCTTTCTATTCAACTCCCAAATCTCACCTAAAACATTCATTAGGACCCCTAGGGTTATCAATAATGAAATACTAGGCAATCCAATTGTTGGATTAGTTTATAATGGTCCTAACTCCTAATGACCTATAGTGTGGCCCACATCATGAATTATATATATAGTGTGCAGACAATAATAATAATAATAATAAATATAAAAAATGATATAAATATATGTATACACATAACAAAATAAATGAAATAAAATAAAATTATGAGTATTATATGGGCAATAAGAAATCTTGAAGAGGTAGACAACTCATAGGGCCACTTTAACTGTTGACGATTGATATGGGGAAAATCTGACCACCGGAACAATTATAATCATCCGTTAAGGGTCAAGATCTAGTTGGCATGGCCCACCTGGGTCTCACCATCGACTCGAAATGGGACGGGGTCCCTATGAAGGGTTCCTAATGCGAATGGACGGTATGGATCATGATACTCACATCTCAGCGGGTCCCTACACGGTGCATGTGCACTAAAGACGCTGGTACACGAGCCACACTGGACCAAGCCCTTTTGCAAACAAGAAATATCTCCCGCCTTTCTCTCTCTGTTTTAAACCGACCTACTTCAACCCTATAAGTGGGCCACCATGATCGCTTTCCGAGCTTTGTAAACCGTTCAAATCCTTCATGGGACCCACACGATCAAAACGGTATAGCCGTTCGACCATTCGTAAGCGGAGGAGGGAGATTGAACGCCACCGTCCATCTTAGCTTAAAAACAGCCCGACCCGAGAGCCTGTGGAAAGAGAGAGAGAGAAACCGACTTCCCCTTTGGGAAGGGCTAAGCTCGGCCATCCACGGTAAGGACGATCACAGCCGTCCATCTCTCTCTCGCTGACTATAAAATGAGGTCAGTGTAGCCCTTGAATTCGCACCAAGTGAGAAGGAGAGAGTGCGAAGAGGAAACCCAGAGAACCATCTTCTCTTTCATTTTTTTTTTATTCTTCTTCTTCTTCCTCATAGCTTCATGTCATATGTCTCTGAACCGGAACCATGCCAAGCAAATGGTTGGGTTCGGTCCAGCCACAGTAACGTCGGGACGAGCCAAACAATGGCCGTTTCAGACCACATTACAGGCCTCATGACGAGTCTGTTTTGAGCTCTCTGTAGAGTTTCGAAACTAGCTCGGAGGGCAAGCCAATCAGTGGCAATAGGTGGACTGTTGAGACTGTCGTTAGGTCCCTGTTCGGACTAGAACTGAGCCATTCCATGGCCCTGTTCCGGGCTGAAAAACCGACTCAACTAAAGCTCTGTTCAGAGCTAAGGGCTGTTTCAACTGAAGCCTTGCTAGGATGCAAAATCTAGGGTAACGATATTCCAGGCCAAACTATGCCAAATAATGGCTAGTTTTCAGGCCAAACTCGGATAAAAGGTAGGGACCTGTTCGGGACTGAATCACGTTAAAAGGCTGGTGGGCCCTGTACGAATACCCTGGGCCACCTTGCTGCATATCCACACCGTCCACCATCTTCCTCTTGAAATTTTGACCATGAAGGGCGAGCTTTGATCATCTGATGATGTGGCCCACCTAGGTAATCAAGCCTCAAAAGTAGCCGAACGGTCTTCTTTCGACCCCCGTAGAGACCTCGTGAATGTGAGTGGCCTAGAAAGATCAACGTGGTTTTGAATGGTTTTCCTCCCTCTACCTGATGAACGGTTCAGATCCACCATTTACTCCATGATGGTGGCCTACAACGAAGAAACGGAACCTCTGTTGGGAACAGAGTCGACGCACATTACGTGAGGGTTGGTGGGCTGACTGACGGTCTGGGCCCTGCAAAATGCAGGTGGGCCTCGTCCAACGTCAGTGGGCCGACCCTGAATGTGAGCCCTGCATCGGCCGTGGGCCCCACCAAATGCCGGTGGATTGCTCTAGTGCTTGGCCACCATGGGCCATTTATGTATGAACCGTCCATCAGGGACGATGGTCCAAATGTGGGCCCTGGGCCGGACGTCCAGTACGGGGCAATTTCTTTTGTTTCTTTCTTTCTTTATTTTATATATTTATATGTATATATATACATACGTATATGAATATGTATCTGATAGTATACATAGATATGTGGTGGCCCCACATGGGACCCACCTATGAAGTGAAATAATGGTGCATACGTTGAACCAGAGGACGCCGAACGCTCCTCTGCCAATCAGTTCATGTAAACTGATTTGTAAAAAGTTGAGATCTCATCAGTTATGATGAGTCTGGGAAATCCGAATGGTCCACATGAAGCAACACCTCATAAAACCCCTTAGTTTCAAATTTTACTTTAAACCGAAACTTCGGTGGGCCGCAAGGAATGAAAATAGTTTCTTCCTTTAAATTGAAATTATTCTTGCTATGGCCCACCAGAATCTTGGGTCATGGTGAAAACTCACGCCCTGAGGTTTCTTGGGATTCTACATCTTATGGACCGTTCGGATTGGACACCCATGTTTACGCAGTACCCACACGTGAAGTGAATTGGCTATGCATGCATGCGCCAGGGAGTGAAGATACGTAAGTTCACGTAAGCCACTGCAAAATTTCGAGATCTCCCCATGGTTGATTAATCTGGAAAATCTGAATGGTCCACTTGGAGCAAAACCTCATAAAACCCCCTGGTTCCCATTTTTACGTTGAACCGAAACTTAGGTGGGCCATGGTTAATGCAAATAGTTTCTTCCCTTAAAAGTGCATTTATCTTTTCTATGGCCCACCAGAATCTTAGATCAGGATGAAAATTTACCTCCCAGGGTTTCTTGGGATTCCACATCTTATGGACCGTTTGGATTCAGAACCCATGTCACAAGTGTGAAGGAACGCACGTATATTCATATTTGCATGGTGAGTCCTACATGTGTGGGACCCACTTTTGTGCACGCTGGATACAGACCGTCCCGGGTCTGAATGTGGTGTGCCTGGACACACATCCACACCGTCCACACAAAACTCGTGTGATACATGTATAGTACACATATATATGTACGTACGTACTGTAGGTTGCAATATCATATACATAACTGATATAGGGATACATTGTGTGATGCATATGTACTGTATACAGTGTGTACATGTATACCACGTGAGATGTTATGTATTTGGTGTATACATTATATGCCATGGATACATACCTCAGATATATAAGGTATGCATATATATATATACATATGTATATATGTGCTATGTGCTACGTATGTAATGTATACATGTATATTACGTGATGAACCCGTCCTAAGGATCTAAGGAGAAGGATGAGGCTGATCTAGTGATCAAGTGGGCCCTGACTGGACCCAGTTTAATTAAAAGCAAGGGTTTATGCTTAATGAGTTTGATTGCTTTAAGTACAGCCTAAGACAACCTCGGTTCAGGGTCTTCCTACCCTCCACCTATTCTTATCTGATCAAATTGGTGACTCATTATTTATTATAAATAAATTGCAGGGAGTCACATGAGTGGTGTAAGTGCACCATCCCCCCAAGGAAACTTGCCCCCAGGAGCATTCTACGAATTGACTAGTGATGATTCTTCCCTTTGAGCTTTCCATCTTCTCATTAGCTTAAGTTATAGTTGTTATTTAAATTCATGATTAATATCTCTCTTTATAATCACATGTGTTAGCTAGTGAAAATTGAATTATTGTATTATATGCTTTATGATTATCCTGTATAACTGTTCATGCTTGTGGATTGCTTATGGAACTTAAACTGGTACATTAGTGGAAAATTCCCACATATGAATGTACACCCATGCTTGGGATGTAACTTGACAAGTTGTGATCGTAATGGACCTTCGACTTGGTGGTTATTGAGCGGTGGTCTAGATGGACCATTGATGTGGGCCTACCATCCAAGGTTGTTGTGTCCAATGGCTTTGAAGGATGGTCTTTTATCGCACAGTTCTGATACTCGCCCTATGTGGCCTACTTTGATATCGCCCTATGTGGCTTTGTTCTAGTATTTCCCTATATGGGTTTGATGTTTTATACTGTGCAAGCATGCGATGGTAAGACCCATATATTGTAATATGATTGGCCACTGGTCGATGGGTTTCCATTAAACATCCTAAGGTGGTAGTCTCATGGGCCGGGGATGGTGGTAATGGGACACTATGCCCAAGCCGTCGGCCTACGCTGAGCCATGTGCTCCTCGTAGTAACCGTAAGCTTATTTAAGTTGGCTGGTTGTAATTGGATTAATAATGGATTGGCTAATCATGCATACATGGCATATTTCGATGACTTGGATCACTTTGCCTGCGATTACGCTGAATGTTGCGCTTATGACCGTCATTCGATGACGATATTGACTTGGATCACTTTGCCTGCGATTACGCTGAATGTTGCGCTTATGATCATCATTCGTTGATGATATTGACTCGGATTATCATGCCCTGCGATTACGCTATGTCTGATGACCAGTCTTATCCCTTGGTGACGACCCCAATGTCCGTCGGATGTTTTTCCGACATTGCCTGCTGGATGTTTTACCCGGGCACGCCGCTGGATGTTTTACCCGATCATTACATTCATGCATCCATGCATCTAACAAGACTGCATTTACTCTGTTTTGGTTGTCTATATGTTTTTATACTATTTCTTACCTAATGCGGCGGTGTGTAATCTTGAGGGGAATTCACACTGAGTTGGCCACTCATCCATCAAATATAAAACCGTACAGGTAGTACAGGTGGCTTAAGTGATATGCATGTTCAGACTTGATAAGGAGCAGGGTACGATCACCAGGAATGCATGACTGTATGCTTGGAGGAGCTGTGTGATCTTGCGGCTCAAATTTATATGCTTTCTATTATTTCTCATGTATTAGATCATGTAATTCTTGTATTTGTTAATGTTGGAGACATTGGTTTGTATAAGTCATTTTGGGTAGCACTTGTATATTCTAAATGAAATTTGAAATTTCCCTTTATGCTACTTGTCCACTCTACGCTCATCTGCTTACTCTGATGAAAGAAAAATATTATACCTGACCATCCTTTAAGGTTAACACTCGGGTTTTCGGGACACGGGTCATGTACTCGGGTCTTGAAAAGTCGGGCCGTTACAGTATCTCCTCGGCGCGTGAGACGCGGCATCAGAACCGCGGCGATGGCACGATCGCTAGGGTACAAGTCTCGGGTTGAGCCGACTCTAGTTGACGACATGTAACTCAGGGTCATGCGTAAATGTCGGATAAAGATTGAAGGTTGTCGACCGAAAAGACCGCTGAAGCCTACGAAACGGTACAGTCTCGGATAAGGGTCTTACAACTCTCCCCTCCTAATAAAAATTTCATCCTCGAAATTTAAATCATAACACAATCAATACAAAGATCACTAAGGGAGGGAAATCCACACCACTATATATATAATCAGAACACAACATATCAACATAATCAAACACCTAAGATATGGGGATAACGCCCATGATTCTCATGCTCTAACTCCCAAGACTCCTCATTCATGAGCAATCTAACAAGACGGTGTAGTGGCTAAGTCACACGAATCGTTGACTCCTCTTCCTGATGTCTGAGGATCCTGCTGCTGCTGCTGTGGAGGCTGCTGCTGAGGACGGGGACACTCGTTCCTATGATGCCCTATCCCACCGCACCCAAAGCAAGCACCAGAGTACGGTCTGGGTGGTAAGGGCTGCCGAGAGTGGGGGCACTCCCAGAAGCGGTGCCCCGTTTCACCACATCTAAAACATACACTTGAGGACTGGCGTATAGGTGGTGCAAATGCTCGGAAGGACGGACGGTTCCTATGCCTCTATGGCCGTCGATGCTACTGGGAACTACCGGAGGAGGCTTGCCTCTTCCGGTCTCCTCTCTGAAGAATGGTTGTTGTTGCTTGCAACATCTACTGTAGCTGGTCCGCACTTACAAACACGGTCGGTGTTGTGCTAGACTCGGATGGGGGTGTAGAAGTCTCTAGTGGGGGAACAGGAATCTCAGGTGGGGAAGCAGAAGTCGTTCAGATCACTTGCTTGGGTGTCATGTCTTACAGGAAGGAACAAGGGCCTATAATCCGTAGGCACTCTCGAATGCACACGCAATGGGGAGCTATATCAGGAAGTTTCTAAGTTATTCAAATTTGGGGATCTAATCATTCTAAGTTCGCAACAATCATACAATATAAGGTAGCTATCAGCAGATATGCGATGTTATCCTCAGATAGTCCCAAGTTATGCTCTGAAACTAACTTTTGTCACACCCCAAACTCGGAAACCGGGCTCACAAAATTCCCAATCGCCGAATCCGGTGCCGACAGCCTCCGTAGTACCCCATTCTCTGCTCCCAGCGTCCATACGCCAAATTCCAATCTTGGGATCCTACAAGGAGGATTTTTCAATGTATATTTAACTCGTAATAAGCATAACCACAAGTTTACCCAAATCACAAAGGCAACATCATCATCACATATCCACTAATATAAACATTTGAATACAGTGCTAAAAGGGAAATACATATGTCAAAATCAAAGCTCCGGAAGTTCGCTGCATGTTCCAAGCTCAACGTTGTTGCGACCTAATGCCACCTGCACGCATCTATCGTGCATAAGCTTATAGAAAGTTTAGAGGGTGGTGAAAGTGTGTGCATAAGGTAAGTGCCAAGAATGCAATATAATGTAATAAATCATATAACATCGGTAATATGACAAGATCATGAATCATACGATATCAGAGTAAGTGAAAATACTGACAATCTATAAATCCATGAATGCTATCAGCCGTACCAAGGTTATGCGATGCAAAAATGTAATAAGCTAATATCCTATGCTGAGAATGCAAGGCAATATGCAAATCATGCTAAGTCCATCTTAAGCTATATAAGTGCTGAAACATAACAACCCCAAAATGCCATATGCCGCGGATGTAATGCAATATGTGGTGCGAATGAAATGACCAAGCTGGAGTGAAGTCGGGATGATAGTACGTAGTATCACAAGCTATGGGGTCTATCATAAAGGACTTCTATCCAAACCAGTCCCATATCTAAATTTGGATAGTCAGACTCAATGTGGTAGACTCCTGATCTCTAGTTAGTCGCGCGCCCAACTGAAATCCTGGCCATGTGAAAGTATACTAATTAGTTGCGCACCACCAGCCCGAGTGGATAGTGAATGAATGAATGAATATGTAATTCTTACTCAATAAGTTGACATATCAGTACGGTTCCTCTCTGGGGAATCACCGGGTTCTATTACACTCCAAACCAGATTTTTGCCCCATCGCGCGCAACAAGGTGGGTAAAAGAGACCTCACTATCCGCCTATCAATATCGGGCCCGACTCGTCGATAGAAAACCCATTCCTCGACCTGGTCAGACTCAGCCTAGCATTGCCCCCTCCTCTCGGGCAGGTAAGGCCGTACCCCCTTCTAACCGAGCACGACACAGTGAGAGACGCGGCCTAACGGTATACGGCCCTCATGCGCTCATGCATCCACTTGGTCTAGACGTTGGAGCAACCTCTGGAACCAAGAGGGTTCTGAGACTTTCACCCAAGGATATCTATAGCACCCCATATAGAACAAATTTTCGGTGTCCCATCTGGCTATCCACGATATGCATGTGGAGGCTACAGCCCTGATGTCGCTAAGGCGTACGATAATCAAAATTATAAAATGCGAGATGCATAAGTCACACAGTCCAATCATACATCAATCCTACGCATAGCCTCGTGCACACACTTTCACCACCAGGGAGTCTCGTGAACCACCTATCCCATGACGTATGCAACGGTCAACCATATCTCATATCAAACATGCAGATGATGCGTATGGGAATTTATCATGATGCCATGCTATCACATACTTATAATTGGTATCAAAAATCGGCCTCGACAATTATCCTCGACAATGTGGACATTTAACCAACATTACCCCCAAGGGGTGGCCCACATAGAGCCTAACATATAGTGGACCCATGGCCTCACAAAGGGCCTGATATACAACACCATGGGCCTCACTCAAGAGCTTAATACACATCATGATGGGCCTTTCACATGGGCCAAACGTAGATTACAATGAGCTCCATTGCCTAGCCCTTAATTGCATCACAATGAGCCTCATCATAAAGGCCTCATATACATCACATTGGAACTTAAACGCGAGCTGAATACACATCATAATGGGCCTCAAATATGGGCTGCATATACATCACATAGGTCTCGACAATTGGCCTCGGCAATCGAAATCGGCCTCAATAATCGGAATCGGCACTCGGAATTAGCCTCGACACTCGGCCTCGTCAATCAGTATCGGCCTATACAATCGGCCTCTACAAATCAGAATCGGCCTTGATTATCGGAATCGATCAATAATCAGAATCGGTAAATTGGTCACGTCAATCGAAATTGGCAATCGGTCATGACAATCGAAATCGACTGATAATCAGAATCGGCATATCGGTCACGTCAATCGGAATCGACAATCCGTCATGACAATCAGAATCGATCAACAATCAGAATCGACAAATCGGTCAATAATCGCAATCGATCGATAATCAAATCGGCAAATCGTTCACGTTAACCGGAATCGGTAATCGGTCATGATAATCAGAATTGAATAATAATCAGAATCGGTAAATTGGTCACGTCAATCAAAATCGGTAATCGGTCATGACAATTAGAATCGATCGATAATCAGAATCGATAAATCGGTCACGTTAATCGAAATCGACAATCGGTCATGACAATCAGAATCGATCAATAATCAGAATCGGCAAATCAGTCACGTCAATCGAAATCGGCAATCGGTCATGACAATCGGAATCGATCGATAATCAGAATCGGTAAATTGGTCACGTCAACTAAAATCGGCAATCGGTCATGACAATCGGAATCGATCGATAATTAGAATCGACAAATTGATCACGTCAACCGGAATCCGTAATCGGTCATGACAATCAGAATCGATTGATAATCAGAATCGGCAAATCAGTCACGTCAACCAAAATTGGCAAGCTGTCATGACAATCGGAATGATCGATAATCAGAATCGAAAAATCGGTCACGACAATCGAAATTGGCAATCGGTGATGACAATCAGAATCGATCGATAATCAGAATCCGTAAATCAGTCATGTCAATCGAAATTGACAATCGGTCACGACAATCGGAATCGGCAAGAATGGGTTTAGCAAGGCCTAAGGGAAGGTCACAATGAGGACATCTAACCATCATTGCCCATCAATGTGGACATCTAACCAATATTACTCCTAAGGAGTGGCCCACATAAGGGATTCATATGCAACGTAACAGTCACACACACACATCACATCGGGCCTCACCCATGGGCCTCAAATACATCACAATGGACCACATATCTAGGTCTCGAATACATCAAATGGGCCAAAAATACGTCTCAATGGGCCACGAGCCATGGGCCTCAGTACATCATAATGGGCCACAACCCATGGGCCTCAAATACGACAAGTGGGCCGCATCAATGGGCCTGCTACATAATACAATGGGCCTCATACTTGAGCCACAAATACATAACAGGTGGGCCCTGCATATGGGCTTAATATACATAACAGGTGGGCCTTGCACTTGGGCCTCAAGTACATAACAGGTGGGCCCTGCACATGGGCTGCATTATATGGGCCGCACCAATGGGCTTCATGTACATCAAATAGGTCACACCGATGGGCCTCAAGTGTATCCAATCGGGCCCACCCTTATGTATATTTGAGAGCTGACCTATTCATAGGTTAACATAGAGATAAATGAAGTGAAAACAATATCAGCTTAACTGGAGACTACCATGGCCCTTAAAAGTTTGAACGGTGGATGTCACGGTCCACTATTTAAATGGTGAGGTCCACTTGAACTTTAGATCGAACCCATTCTTTTGCTCATGCCGTAAAATGATATCTCAAATGGTTGGACGGTTTGTATACAACTCATGCCTCATGGTGGGTCCCATAGATAGATGGTGTGGATGGAACAGATAGGACCCACGAAACTTAATGCTATGTTCAGCAGCTGGCGGTGGGGTCACTTACTACTGTACACAGCAGCAATAGGGCAACTGCAACTACCTAAAAGAGGTAGACGTGGGTCCCATGTAGAGCCCATCGTTATGTATACATACATTATATAATATAATACATATATATATATATATATTATATATTATATAATATTTGCTGCTGTGTAGCTTTTAGGCATTAAAGGGAGAGGTGGGTTCCACCTAAGGCCCACTACCTCATATATATATATATATAATATAATATATAATATAAAATATATACTATATATGGTGCTGACATCCATGCCCTTGGACGGCCTGGACAGTCACATACATCAAGGAGGGCCCACACGTGGGGTGGGTCCCACCGTCTAGGGATGGTGAACACCACACATACATGATGGTGTGGCCCACCCCAAAAGATGGACTGCATGGATGGGTCCCATGGACCTCCACCACTGGCCCACACTACACTGTCAGTTACACTTCACCGTTAGCCACTCCCAGTAGGGAGTCCATGCCAAGACCTTAACGTTGAAAGGAGGTATCTTTCACTCAGGCTACCGTTGGAGCTTTGGGTCTGGGCTAGTCGGCTAAGACCTCAGCGTTGAAACGAGGTATCTATCACCCAGTCTACCTCTTGAGCTATGGATCTGGGTCTCACTGTGGATGGGGATGATAAAACCCAAACATCACGTGGGTCCGTGGGGTGACCTAGGGTCCCATGGCCCAAGCCGACATTTGTGTTTCTCCTACATCTAGGCCCACCCAAAGACAGTCAACAAGGTGGGCCCTACGGATGGGATGACGTGGACCATTCATCACATTGGGGTCTATAATACATGAGAAGGAGAGAGAGAAAGAGAGAGGGAAGCAAGATTGGAAATAACGGAGGGGCCCCGCCACTATGGGCCCCTCTTGGATACAAGCATACATTAAAGTGGGTCCCACCATATGTGGGTCCTAAAATCTCAAAAAGGCAATTTACAAAAGGATAAAAATGTGGGTCCAAGATCATCCACCGTCCACTCTTCTTGCTCCCTTGGTTTCCTTTGCTCCTTAGCTTCGATCCTAATGGAAGAGATGGAGTTTTGATGGTTGAGATGGGAGATGAGGGGTAGGAAGTGGGCCACACACAAAGCTCTCTCTCATGGAGGTTTGGGAGAGCTTTGGACGTGTGATTTTTCTTACTTGGGAAAGGTGAGTTTGGGAAATGAGAGAGAGAGAGAGGGTTGTAAAGAGAGAGATGGGTGATGGAGTGATGGATGTGGTGAGTGATAGGTGTAAGAACTTTTTGAGTTTAGGGTAGATGGTGTAAGAAATTTTTGACTTTTGCGGTTGCTTGGGGATGGGTGAGAGGTGATGGTGTACTTGACATGTATTTGACCGTTGATGGGATTGATTGTTGGATTGAGGTGACATGTTGTAGAGATTCTCTTGGGTTTTGCAACGTGCGACATTTTCCTCGAACCGAACGCAGGCCCACATCTCCTGGCGTGGGTATCTCCTCGGCACGTGAGATGCCACATCGGAACCATGGCGAGGGAGCGGTCGCTAGGGTACAAGTCTTGGGTTGAGCTGACTCTGGTTGACGATGTGTAACTCAAGGTCATGTTTAAATGTCGGATAAAGGTCGAAGGTTGCCAGAATTCGACCGGGAAGACCACGAAAGCTTACGGAATGATACAGTCTAGGATATGGGTCTTACAAAGAGTATAGTTTTCTCTCTTTAGAATCAAACTTGAAAATTCTAAGATTAAGGGAATTGAAAGAAAAAAAATTAAATTAAATTATAAATACTGTTCAATAGCTTTCTAATAACCTGAGCTTCTCTCTCTCTTATAGAAGGATTTTGATAATTAACTTGTGTAATTCGGAATGAAAGAGGAACTCAATTTATAGGTAAATAAGTTGGATCTTCGGCTAGCCCAAGATAGTCTTTTACTAGACCAAGCAGATCGGATTCAGTTCAACGAACTTTAGATCACGCGAGATAGGACTTATCCAAAATTCGGTTGGCCCAAGGTCACCTTCGGCTGGCTGAATTCATCCAAATTCCAAAGAATGAGGTTGCTGGAATTTGACCCGAAGATTCTCGAGTTAGCCGAATTTTAAGATCCAACTAGCCGAACCAAAATTCGGGCTGGATGAATTTGCAACAGAAATTAGTTTTGCTTCGAGCTTGAACTTGGGCTGGCCGAGAGACCTTAAACTAGCCGAACGAAAAGTTAGGTTGGCCGAATTCCAAGCAAAATAAGTGTAAAAACCCAATTTTAAACAGTTTTGAAAGCACCTAGTCCTAAGGTCTTTTGGGATTTTATACCACTTGAGATATGTCAAATATCTGTACTTCTTTGACTAGAACGAAGTCTTGGACTTCATCTTGACTTTGAGTTTAATCTTTTCTTGAACTTGCACTTAATTTTCTCTTGATCTTGAGCTTGATCTTTTCTTGATTCTCTTGATCTTAACTTAATCTTCTCTTAATTGAGCTATTGTCAAGTTTTTTTGGCTATACGAAATTTGACAAATAAAGTGTGCTTAAACAATTTAGTACTTACAATCTCCCCCTCTGTCAATTTCGTAACAAAACAAATATGATAACAAATATTTGATAACTGAAGTCTTGTGTCTTGTTATCTGAAGTCTTGTAAAGAATCTGATGAAGTTCAACAAGTTCAACAAGCACTCCCCTTGTGAAATAGACATATAACATACATAGTAATCCATATATATAACATTCATGTCATTGCATTCATGTCATTCATACATAATACACAATACATTCATTCTCTCTCCCATAATATACCAATAAAACATTAATAACATTATTATAGAACCATTAGAATAGTATGGCATTGGTAGTATTGGTATTTAAATTCTATATAACACATTAACCACACACAACCACTCTCCCCCTTTTTGTCACAAGTTGACAAAGGAAGAATAGGATAATGAGTATTAAGTAAATGAAATAATCAATACCAAAGATCATGTAGAAGGAGAAATGAGTACTAAGCATATGAAATCATTAAGGAAAGCATTTGAAATAGTTTAGAGTTTTAGGGGTATCAAGTGTTAATGTAATCATCCAAGCACCAAGACAGAAAATAGAGTTAAGTTACAATCACATGAAAAGTTTGAAAAAGGCAAGAAAATCTGACTCAATCCGACCTAGAGGAAGAAGGAGCAGGCATCGATGGATCATTCTGGCACAAACTCCTAGTGACGCGATGGAAGTACTTTTTCATGTACTTCAGTGTAGACTTCTGGATTTGTGCCAATGAATATTGCGACACATGCAAAACTTCAACTTTCTCTTCCAGTGTTGTAAGTCTCTCATCAAACTGAGAGGGCTGGTAGTTGGAATCAGCCTAATCATCTGACTCATCCAACTCATTGAAAATATCATTCATAGTAGTATTTGCAACTGGCTGTGTTCCCTCCTCTTCTGCTTCTTGTCCAGGAAGAGGTTTAAGGTTCATCATATTTAGATTGGAATTGTTAAATGGGAGCTCGGATTTTGGTGTTTCAAACAATGGAATTTGAACATTATAATGAAAAGCGAGGTAAGTTATACGATAAGCAAATGGAATCGAACAATGCTTGGGATGCAAGCGAAATTGAATGATGTTCTAGCAAATCAAGGACAATAAACAGACACGTATGCCAGACACAATAGAATGAAAAACTCTAACCATGAAGGGAGTAAGATCAGTCTTATTCCTGGCTCGAGGATAGACATTGGACGTGAAAATCTGATGCAACACGCAATATTTGGAGAGCATTTGGTTTGTAGGGAAGGCATTACCCGACCACCATTCTGCACTGAAACGACATAATTTGCGAGTGATCGCTTGTTTTTCAGAATTGGACATTTTTTCTGATAATGTGGCAATGGGTATGCCATCATTTGCACAAACTATGTCCATTAAAGCAGAGATAATTTGCGGTGTAATTTAGAATGTCCCTTCAATGAATTTAACAAAAAAAATGATAGATCATCAAGGGAAACATCATAAATTGATGTATACATTTCTCGCACAATGGAGCGGTAAGCCGAACCACCCCATCCCAAAATGTTCTCCCAACTGACTTTAGTTGAAATAGGAACATGATGGAATCGAGCAATATGGTCTAAATTGACAAATTTCTCAATGATTATGCCTCTAGTGCGTAAATCCTTAACATAATTTGAATCATCGTTTGGCGTCCTTGGGGTACACACACCAATCAAAGTTGATCTAGAAGATGAACTAACACGATTTTTGCATGTTATTCTCTTGGATCTATGCTCTATAACAGATTGCACAAGAAAAATATCAAAGAGAATGATATGAAAAGGAGTATAAAGGTTTTTGAACCAAACCCACCTCAAATAGGGTTTCAAATGATTGAAAAATTACTCAAATGTGATTTACTAGCATTAAACCACTAAATAGTAGAAGAAATTTGAAGAGAAACCATTTAATAACAAGATTGGAGGATGGGTTGTCGAAATAAAGTGGATTTGAGATTTTTCCCCCTTTTGGGTGAAATCTGCGTGTCCATCGGCTAGCCCGAGTATATACTCGGCTAGTCGAAAAATCACAAAAAATTAATTTTTATACTAATTTATTTTATATTTAATTTTAATATCATTTTATGCATTTAAAAAAATAAACATAAAAAATGCATAAAAAGAAATAAGATAATTATATAACAATGCACAAACTAATATCATGCTTTAAGTTGGAAAATCTAGTTCTGCCAAGCAGCTTAGTTAGTATGTCTGCAAGCTACTTCTCAGTTTGAATGTATTCAAGCATGATAGACTTGTCTTTAACCAATTCTCAAATATAATGGTATTGTATGTCGATATGTTTCATACAAGAATGTTGGATGGATTTTTGGAGATATTAATTGCACTTGAATTATCGCAATACAAAGTCATCATATCTTGCGAAATTCCATAATCAACGAGCATTCTTTTCATCCAAACTAGCTGAGTACAAGTATTTCCTACTGCAATGTATTCAGCTTCAGGTGTAGAGAGAGATACTGAATTTTATTTCTTGTTGAGCCAAGATACTAAGCAGTTTCCTATGTAGAAACATCTACCATTGGTAGATTTTTTATCATCAACATTTCCTACATAGTCTGCATCAGTATATCCGGCAATTTGTACAGACATATCATGCAGATACCATAGTCCTAAGTTCGCAAAAGTTGCGACATATCTGATTATCCATTTAACAATAGTTAAATGCGATTCTTTAGGATTAGATTGATATCTAGCACATATTCTAACACTAAAAGAATATCAAGTCTATTAGCAGTTAAGTACAAAAGACTATTAATCATACTTCGGTATAGACGGGAGTCTAAAATTTTACCTGATTCATCTTTTGAGAGTTTAAGGGTCGTACTCATCGGAGTATTGAAATTTTTACCATTCTAAAAACCAAACCTTTTTACAAGGTTCAATGCATATTTGTTCTGTGAGATGAACATTCCATCTTCAAGTTGTTTCACTTGTAATCCAAGAAAATAGTTTAGTTCACTGACCATACTCATTTCAAACTTGGATTTCATTATATCTGATAGATAAGTTAGCATATGTAGATCCATAAATGATATCATCAACATAGATCTGAACTATTAGAATATGATCGTTATGTTTCTTAACGAATAAGGTTTTATCAACACTACCCATGATAAAATTATGATTGAGTAAAAATTTAGTCAAATTTTCATACCATGCTCTAGGAGCTTATTTCAAACCGTAAAGAGCCTTTTTAAGACGATAGACATGATTCAAAAATTTGGGATATTCAAAACCTTTAGTTGTTTAACATATACTTCCTCCTTCAAATCACTGTTTAAAAATGCACTTTTAACATCTATTTAATAAAATTTGAATTTTTTATGGCATGCAATTGAAATAAATAATCTTATAGATTCAAGGTGTGCAACTGGTGCAAAGGTTTCATCATAATCAATACCTTTTATTTGAGTATACCCTTGTACAACCAGTCGTGCCTTATTTTTAATAATATTTTTTATTTCATTAGTTTTATTCTTAAAAATCCACTTGGTTCCAATCACGTGTTTATCAGTAGGACTGGAAACCAAATACAATACATCATTTCTAATGAATTGATTTAATTCTTCTTGCATGACATTAATCCAACTTTCATCAGCAAGTACTTTATTTACATCGCTCGGTTCAATTTGGGAAGTAAAGCAGACATGGTTACATATATTTTCTAGTTGTCTTCTAGTCTGAACGCCAGTGCGAGTGGTATTAAGTATTTGATTAGTCGGATGGTCTTTGACTAACCTTAACTCAGTATCATCTGATTTAGATGAAGAATTAGGTATATTAATCAAATTGATATCATCATCATCATCTTATTTAGGATTGGGTGCGATCTGTTAATCATCTATTACAACATTTATAGATTCTTGTATCACCCCAGTTCTTTTGTTAAGAACATGGTATGCTTGACTATTTAGAGCATCACCAAGAAATATTCCCTCATCACTCTTAACTTCAAATTTCACCAACTTTTCTCGGCCTCGTAGTATAAAACACTTGCTTCCAAAAGTTCTATAATATTTAACTATGGGCTTTTTATTAAACCATAATTCATAAGCTATTTTGTTTTTAGCTTTTCTAATATAAACATGATTTATTATACAACATGCAGTACTAATATCTTCAGCCCATAAATTTTTTAGTAGATTCATGCTATTTAGCAATACACTAACCATTTCTTGTAAAATTCTATTTTTTCTTTCAACAATTTCATTTTGTTAAGGTGCTTTTGGAGCAGAGAATTCATGTGATATACTATGATCATTACAATATTTCTCAAAATTGCTATTTTCAAATTTGGTACCATGATCACTTCTTATTTTGACCACAGATAACTCTTTTTCAGTCTGGATACGTTTTAAAATTTTTGTCGCTTCATCAAGAGTATTTAATTTTTCTCTTAGAAAGGCTACCCATATATATCTAGTGTAGTCATCAATTACAACCGAAAAATATTTCTTTCCACCTCTACTCTCTGTTCTAGTTGGTCTGACTAAATCCATATGGAGAAGTTTAAGAGTTCTAGCCATGGTGTAACGTCTCAGAAAAATCCATACAATGACCCGAGTACCACCTCAGGCAGAAATCGCTAAGGACCAAATCTTTTGGAAATTAGACGAAAATTAATTAAGTACTAAACTGAATTAATCGATGAGTTATTTTAAATCACTTTCTGCAAGGCCTAAAAGCAGCAGAATTGCTAGCTCTATGTTACTTAAAAACCTAGGATCAATCTCAAAACCTAGTTGCTCTCGGGAGCATCTTGAAACTCCGTATCAGACCTGGACTGCGCGTTGAAGTTCGATTTACCACAAAGCTATACGGCTATGACTGCCTTACTGGGCTTAACAACCATCTTGGGAATCAAGTCCAAATAGCATCCAAAAATGTACAACTTGAGCCCAGAGCGAAGGTGAGAAACGCGAATATCTTTAGAAAATGAACTCAAACTTAAGTAAATTGGGCCATTCGCTTGTAGGACAAATTTAAGGTTTCAGACCATTAAATTTTGACCCAACTACACCCTTGGACCAAAGAAATTTCCCAACAAATGTCAGTGTACTTGTGGCCCTGATCGAGTGACGATGGCCGTTGAACTGAAACTAGTCCTTCACGGTCGATCTACAAATCTGTTCAGACTGAAACTTTAACCTGCCTTAGATCCATGGTCAGGGAACCTTCTCCAAACTATATGCAAGAAATGGACCTCTAGATAAGCTCCGTTGGCCTGAAACAACCACTCTTTAGTTATAACCTAAGTATACCATGGCCCAGGGGCCATTGACATTAGTTCTGGGCCTATATAAGACCCTTAATCCACCCCTCTCTCATTCCATACCAATTTCCAAAACTCTAAGAGAGAGAAGAGAGAAAAGTGAAGGAAAAAGTGAGGAGAAGAGAGAGAGAGAGAGTGAGAGATAGTTGTTGGGATCCGATCCCACCGCTCCACATGCCGAATCATCTTACCTGTATCGCTATACCGACGATTTTGACTCATCTTTTGGGTAAGGAATCCTAACCTTAATCTGCTTTAGGTATCCAAATAGGTAGATCGGTGAAATAACTAACCTATTTCATGATTTAGGTAGCCGTTGTGCCGTAGACAAAGGCGTAGTATTTGAACTGAGTTCGATACGAGTTTACTAACGGAAGGTGCAGACTATAAACATTTAGGTTATAGTTTTTAAGGCTTTCAATGTTAGTAATGATTTATGACTGACTTGATTGCTATCATATATGCTTAGATGCGATGTTTTCCGCGTATTACATATATATATGAACTATGTTGAAATTAATGCATTTGATATGTTTGTTGAAAAGTTTGTATGAATATGGAATTATGATTTGTGCTTGCCATGATTGTTGTTTGGGAATACATGATTGTTGTATGTGTGGCAACTCCCTTATGAAAGGATTTGCTATAATATACGTTATAACTAATTTATTACATGTATGTTGATATATGTAGTCTAAGTGTTTGATAAAATGCTTGTTGAAATGTATTTAATGAGGGTGTTGAGATTGGATTCTCAATTACTTTATCTATAGCTACAGTTTCCTTTATGTAACCTCTCTTACTACTATATGATTTATGGATGAAATGCCTATGTATAATAATATGTGCACTATCTGTTTGTTGAAAGGCTCAAATGAGATTTATGTTTAAATTAGTTGTCACATGCTACTTAGACTATCACATATGAATGCCTATTATGTTTGAGTACGGTTGAGACTAATACGTAGTCCAGGCAATCGGTAATGGTTTACGATCAGTGACCGAACTAGTTTCGCCACGATGGATACATTTGATGAATCTGAGTCATACAGCGATTATCAACAGTGGTTAGGCCACAAGGAGTGCGTGTGTGCTCCATGTCAATTAATTCAATGTATGCTCGTACCAGTCGAGATTTTCAAGTAACTCGATTAGCCTAATGTATGTTCACCATGTATGGACGTTATTATTTGAATCTAAGGTACCACTTACAATTAAAAAACCCGTTTAACCTTGGTACCACAATCCGCTAAGACTTATGAGTTGGGCATGGTAGTATGGGACACTGTGGTTGATCTGTCGGCCTATGCTGGGGTGACGAGCCTCCCCGTAGTGTCCAGTGAGCAAACCAAACTCGTGAGCCGAATACGGTGCTATGGGACATTGTATTCGAGCTGTCAGCCTACACTAAGATGACGAGCCTTTCTCATAGTGACCTCGAGTATAAAATAGGCCTACGATCGGGTGATGAGCCCCTCGTAGTGACCTCGAGTGTGAATTAAGCGTACGCTGAGGTGATGAGCCTCCCGTAGCAACCTATAGTGTAAACTCGCGAACTTACCTATCGTATGTGATTAACTAGGATTGATGACCCTAGATGGATCATTGTTTGGGTAAGTGATATAAAGGGAGGTACCTTAGCTTCCCGAATCTGCTGTATGAATAGGTCTAATTAAGAACTTAGCTAACACGACCATGCACCACATTGCATGTGCCTTTGGCATGGGTGTTGAGCACAGTGGGAGTTTAGCATGCGTGACCATGAGATGATGTCGCAGAGGGAGTGCAGGCGAGGGCATGCATCATTAATACATATCATCCTCGCATCAACCAGAGTACTTAAGAATGCTTGTTGTACTGCTTTATCATTACTACTTAATTAAATTGATAACATGTTTGAAAGTGCCCTGGTTTGTCAATTAGCGTGAGTGTTGAGTCAGCTAGATTGCAGAGCCTTATAGGAAGATCAATTCAAAGTGTCTGCCTCAACTGGATGTGTACACAAGCTCGCCATAGGTAAATCTAAGCCTCACATCCCATGTCCCATAACACTAGGTATTTAAACCCCTTAAAACAAAGTTAGAACATCATAGAGTTTTTAAGTTAAGAAAACTTTTTCAAAATTAGAAAATATCTAAGTTTTCTTGCTTTGTCGATTTTATCGATACACTGCTCGATATGATCGACCTACGCTGTTGATATCCACGATGCTTAAATGATATCATCAATATGAGGATAAAATATATCCAGCAACCACATATATCTCTGGACAGATTTATCGATGTATCGATATACCTATCGATATCATCGATATTTAAATCTCAAGTCTATCAAAGGTGACTTTATCGACAGGCAGATCTTTGGTGCCCATGTTTTTACTTAAGAATATCATATGCGCATCGATATATCGAAGCCCTCCTCGATACCATCGAAGTTCAAATCTCGATGACATCGAAAGGCTCTCAATGTTATCGGTCATGGGCACAAAGATTTTCAGCAAAATTTTCAAGAGAGTTTATCTATGATCGAGGGTCACTCGATAGAATTGATATTCAAATATCGATGATATCAGTACGATTTCGATGGCATCAAACAAGGACAGAAACTGTCCTGCAAGCTTAAACAAAAATCCCTTGAATTTATCGATGCCTCGACATAGCTATCGATATCATTGACTTTCAAATTCTGATGATATCGAAGGTCCCTCGATCATTCTTGTAAACCTGAAATATTTCAAAGGAAGTCTCTCTCATTTTCAAGTGTCGAGGAATCGATCCTCGTCTCGATAAAATCGAAGTTCAAAATCCAATGGCATCGACGCGTGTTTCGATTCCCTCGACCAACTGGCAGAAAGCTTTAAAAGCGTATGACATTTGAGTTTGTGTCATCAAGCAGCCAGTCGATGCAATCGAGAGTATACGTTCGATGATATCAACCCTGCTCGATGATATCGAACTTTATCATAAATGTGACCATTTTATATCCGTTGGAACATTTTGGCTATATATAGAGAGCTTGTCTTTAGTTACTGGTAGAGAAAGAATAGAGTGCTTTTGAGTGTTTAACCTTAGATCATTTACCCAAAGCCCTTTCTCTCAAGGGAGTTCATTCTCCAATCCACCCTCATCATTGATATTCAATAGAGTGGATTGGGGAATGAACTTCCTTATTCAAGGATCCTCCAACTACTAACTTAATGGCAAATCATTAAGCTAGGATGCCTTGAATGCATAGATGGCTGAAATCACTCTATCTTCCTTATAGGAAAACATTTTATAGAGTAGGATTCCATCTTCACCTTGACCCAACCAGAAGCCTTATATCATCTGTGTTGTGAATCAAGGAAGCAGAAGATTCTTTGTCAACACAGGAGGAGATCTTTGACAACGTGCTAAATGAGACTCATCCACTTATCTGTAAGTTATTAGAGTCTAGAGGAAACTTGTGATCATTCCTTTTTAGGATTGGGTTTAAGGTGTTTCTCAGCCCCTTCAAGTCCTCTTAGGAGGCCTTCGGCGGGAGTGTACGTGGTGGATGCGTTGTGTTGACCCTTGCTCTATGGAGAGCATAAACAGTCAGGGTCTTGTGGAAGATCCTTGGCCAGTGTGCCTAAAAGTGAGTGCGTTGTGTTAATCCTAACTCGTGAGAGCATAAACAGTGAGGTTCCTTGTGTGGATCCTTGGCCAGTGTGCCTAAAACCGGGTGCTATGTGTTGACCCTTGCTCAAGGAGCATAAACAGTCAGCCTAGGTGTAGGTTGTAAAGGTTGAAGGTGAACCTGATTTAAAACCTTAAGTTTGAGGTGAACTGCTGTGAAACCTCCTTAGTAAAATTCGGTACACTTAAGGGTTGAGTACGGTTACCGGGAGTGGAGTATATCAGTAGTCGAACCACTATAAAAATGATTGTGTTTGAGATTGCTGTTGTCTATCATTTGACTACGTGATTTCCTTAATTACTCTCATACCTAATTATCTGAGATCACACCTCACACACACTCACAGTCATATCCATCATAGACTAGTTTGTATTTTGTTCATCTCTCAAATAGTTTGTGATTGGATCCTCTACCAGGCTTGGAAGCTAGTAGAGTTACTCTCCTAATATATGCTTGTTGTTAGGATTAGTGTGATAGGATTTTAAAATATCATAAAATTATTAAAAATTCCTATTCACCCCCCTCTAGGACATATTGGCATATTCCTACTTCAACTAAAGCGGTCTTTACCGTAATTTCAATTAGTATCAAAGTGGGTCTCTCTTTAAGGGCTTCACTGCGTAGAGAGTGATCTTAACTAAAGTTGGGAATATGGCCAAAGAAGAGGGCTCATCGGTCTCTAGACCTCCAGTATTTGATGGCTCAAATTACGCATACTGGAAGGCTAGAATGCACTACTTTTTGAGATCTTTGGATCATGATGTTTGGGAGATAGTTGAAAGAGGATATGTGCCACCATCTGAACAGATTGTACTTGATAAAGGCACAACTATCACAAAACCAAAATCTAAAGAAAAGTGGACATCAATCGATAAAGAAAACTAGACTGCAGAAGTAAAAGCTATGAATGCTATCTACTGTGCCGTGTCTCAAGACATTTTCAATCAAATTAGTATGTGTGGGACAACCAAAGAAGCATGGGATCTATTGGACATAACCCATGAAGGCACAAGCACTGTGAAGAGATCCAAACTACAACTACTGACTTCACAATTCGAAAGTCTCAGAATGGAAGAACATGAGACCTTCGTGGAGCTTTTCACAAAACTAAACATAATTTGCAACTCCATGAGTGGTTTAAGTGAGAAAGTTCTGGTTCCAAAAATCTGTAGGAAAATTCTAAGATCATTACCGGAACGGTTCAACCCTAAAGTAACAACCATTGAAGAATGTAGGAATATTGATGAAATGAAAGTAGAAGAACTGGTAGGTTCACTACAAACTTTTGAACTACACTTCAAACAAACCCCTAAATCCAAAAATACTATCATAAAAACTTTAAAGAAAACAACAAATGAGGACAGTGGAAGTGAAAAAGAAGATGAAGATGAGGAGGTGGCTTTGTTGGTGCGACGATTCAAGAAGTTCTTTCAGAAAAATCGTGGTCATCCTTCTAGAGGAAGAAAGGTGGATAACAAACCTTCTGCAGGTAAATTTAGTAAAAAGGCCAAAGAACCACAATGTTATGCCTGTCAGAAGTATGGATACTTGTCTACTGAATGCCCAAATAGAAAAACTAAGGGCAAGGCAATGGCTGCCATATGGGATGATACAGAAGAGTTAAACTCAAAATCTAGTGACTTAGAGAGCGATGGAGACCAGAAATTCTTAAAAATTCTTATGGTCTCCACCACTCCAATCATTCCCATTGAAACTGAGAACGAGAAAGAACCACAAGCCACTAAATCATTTCCATCTGATAATGAGGAAACAGAGGAGGAAGAAGAAAAGGATAAACTACAGGATGCTTACAATCAACTCTACATTCATAGCATCCACATCCTTAAAAGACTTGGAATGTCTGAAAACAAAAAGGAATTGCTGCAAAGAGATTTGGACAAAATCTTGGAAATTAATACACATCTAATCAATAATTTACAGCAATATCATTCAGACAATGATAAGTTGGAAAGAGTCAACCTATCCCTAAAAACTGAATCATCAAATCTTACAAAATAAATTGAATTATTAAAAGATGAAAATGAGCACCTCCAGAATGATAATCGCACACTCTGTTTCGACTTAGAAAAATCCAGAAAATTTGTTGAAATAAACTATAAATTTTCTCAGAGTGGTGAAAAGCTAGAAAAATTGTTAGGGATGGGAAGACGAGAAAAAAAACAAGAGTGGCCTAGGGTATGATAAAACTAAAAAGAGAACTGAAAGAACCGTTGCTTCAGGTAGTAATATAAGAACTACTCCAGTTTGTCATTTATGTGGTGATTTGGGCCATTATAAGTTTGAATGCTTGACACCTAGAAGGACTCCACATAACTCTAGTTGAAATAATATTGGTAAATTCAAACCGACCAGAGAAATACAGAATGTCAAAAGTCCACCTAGGAGGTTGGTTAAAAGAAATACTCATCCATCACCACATAGAATGAATGACAGAATGAAGGAGTCAATGGATCAAGTGCGTAAGATAAACATGAAAACTAAATCTACCACAGTTAAGAATTCTGTCTCTAAATGGATAGTGAAAGAAAGGCTAAATTGTCTGATAACTCACTCTATACCCCGAAATATTAAGCATGAAAAGACAAGACCTGGTCATGCATTAAGATCTAGATATTGGCTGAATGATGCAATTTTGCTGAGCTCTTAATGATATATCTGAGGTTCCTCACCTCAATCTTTTTATATATAAACATCCAAATGTTTATAATTTTGATTTGTACAATGCTTGTACAAAATTTTGCTGTGTATACTGATTCTAAGATATTCTATTCTATACATGAGCTTGCAGATGTGTGGAGAAATGAAAATTATTCATTCTCGCTATGTCTGTCGATAAGTCATTCTTGATTAATTGATCAAGGGTCGATATCATCGACGCCTCTTTGGAATATGAAAAGCCATATGATCGAGAATGATATCCAAGATAGTATCGATAACATCGGGGGAGTTCCATCAATATCATCGAAACACTGGTCGATGATATTGAAGACTGCCACTCAATAAAAGGCGGTTGAGCGAAAAAGTTTTACTTTTTGGAAAAGGGCATACCATTTTTTTCTGCTCATCTCCTCAGCCGATAGACCATTGGTGGGTCCTGGAGATGGCTCAAAAACTGGTATTACCCTTCCATTCCTTCCATTCTAGATTCTATCTTGCTTTTTGGTCGGGTATTTTCAGTTTCTTCAAAAGAGGAATTTTGTTCGTTCTTCCCAAATTTGTCTTTATGGGTAAGGACAAAGATACTTTGTCCGGTCCTGGGGAGTCATCCAGAGCCTCTCGAAGAAAGACCCTTACCTCAAAAGAAATGGCAAGAGCTCCCGAACGAGGGACCCCCACTCGTCAGAGGTCACGATAAACTACACGTGGCGGGTCCCAGTCCGAGGCACCGACACCTCCACCGGTACCGGTTAAAATAAATCCGGTCTTGGAGAAGTTCACTGGGAGAAAGGTTATTTAGGAGAGAAAAGTTGATAGGAGTTGTTTAATTCCATATAACCTGGAACCTCTGCTCGCTGCCATAGATTGGTTACCCGTTCTTGATTTTGGCGGGCCTTGTCATCGTGAACGAACATATAATTTCTTTACCGCCTGTCATTCTCCAGTATCCGACCCTCCGTCCATCACTATGACCGTCGATGGTGAGGATTTGTAGATCACTCCGGAGTCTATCGTAGGAATTTTTCATCTTACTTTATCATCTGTTGGACTATCAGATTTGGATTTAGAAAATATTGAGACTCGGTCCATGGTCACCAAGTTCCTTTGTCATGGTCGTGACATCCAGTGGCACCAAGGCAATGCTTTAAAAGCCAGATTCATGGAACCTCGATTTCGGATCCTATATGGAATCTTTGCTTCGAACATCTATTCTAGAGGTTCCAACAGGGCCGATCTTACAGGTTTCATGACTATGATAATTTATTCGGTAGCCTCTGGAGTCAAGATCTGCTTGCCTACTCTCATCGTGCACTAATTGGTCTATGCCTATCATACGACTAGGGATGTTCACCTGCCCTACCCCTGGATCATACACACAGTATGTGACACCATTGATTTTCTGACTACGAGTGATCTAGAACTTCCACTTCAAGTCTTTAACAAAAGCAACATTAGAAAAATGGACTTGAAGTTCCATAAGTATCCCGAGGATCCTCCAGAGGAAGGCATTCAAGAAGGAGGAGCAGGAGGTGAAGGTGACACTCCCACTGAAGGGACTGAGATGGCTGGAGATGAAGCTCCTGAACCCCATCAAGCACTGTCGACATCAACTGCCAGGCATGCTAAATGATTTAAGCTCCATCAGGATCGGATTGAAGCGATTCAGCGGGATGTCTCCCAGATCAAGGAATCGATGAACGAGCAGCTTACCATCTTAGAACGGCTGGTCCATGGAGTACAACAGACTGTATAACAATTGGTTGATCTGATGACTTGCCATCGAGACGACATGACACCATCCTCCTCTGCTCCATAGTGCTAGTCCTTGAATGCTATCACATACTCCTCACTCTTATTTCTGCGTATGAACATTAGTATCTTTTTTTTTTAATGTTCTATGCTCTCATGGGTGTATGTGATAACTCACTAATCTGCATAGTTTGATTTTTTTTTTTTTGTGATTGTATATGCCCATGGTTGGGCTAAAAACTAATGGTTGTTTTTGGATGCCCTTAAATGGGCTTGGTAATGTTGTTGGGATAACTGTTGATCTACTGCCACTCTTGGGCAGTATAGATATGTTTTGGATAAATTTTAAATATGGCTGGGTATAATTCACATTCTTACTGCCATGATTATGTGTTAAGATCCCCTGGTTTTATCTAGTTCCTGATATGGAGTGCATGTGATTTTAATGATTATTCTATCTGCTTTTATCACTTCTTTATTTGATCCGATATGCATCCATAGTTTCTGAATATGATATCTGATTAAACTCTGCTAATCATTATACATCTTTACTTTATATATGTATGCTCTCGGAATGGTGGTTCTCTCAAATACTTCAAAACTTCAGTCAATATCTACTCTTATGCTATCCTTTGTCAACTGACTGACAAAAAGGGGGAGAACGATTCAAACACCCCGACAGGAAATGTGTCCCTGCTTGTGTATGGTGTTGCAGGTGTTAGGGGGAGCAGTTGCACCAAGTGAGGGGCAGTTTGAAGTCAGGGGGAGCAGCTTCTGAATGTGTTGTGCATATGTCATTGTTAGCATTGTACAATTGTGTAAGGAACATGTACACACAATTTAGGATGTTGGTATAGAAGCTGTTCTAGGGTGATTTGGTATTTTGTCACGTAATTGACAAAGGGGGAGATTGAAAGTGCCTTGGTTTGTCAATTAGCGTGAGTGTTGAGTCAGCTAGACTACAGAGCCTCATAGGAAGATCAATTCAAAGCGTCTGCCTCAACCAGATGTGTACACAAGCTCGCCATAGGTAAATCTAAGCCTCACATCCCATGTCCCATAACACCAGGTATTTAAACCCTTAAAACAAAGTTAGAACATCATAGGGTTTTTAAGTTAAGAAAACTTTTTCAAAATAAGAAAATCTCTAAGTTTTCTTGCTTTGTCGATTTTATTGATACACTGCTCGATATGATCGACCTGTGCTATCGATATCCTCAATGCCTAAACGATATCATCGATATGAGGACAAAATATGTCCAGCAACCACATATATCTCTAGACGGATTTATCGATTTATCGATATACCTATTGATATCATCGATATTTGAATCTCGAGTCCATCAAAGGTAACTCGATAATATCGACAGGCAGATCTTCGGTGCCCCTATTTTCACTTAAGAATATCAGATGTGCATCAATATATCAAAGCCCTCCTCGATACCATCTAAGTTTAAATCTCGATGACATCGAAAGGCTCTCGATGTTATCGGTCATGGGCACGAAGATTTCCAGCAAAATATTTCAGGATAGTTTATTTATGATTGAGGGTCACTCGATAGAATCGATGTTCAAATATCGATGATATCAGTACAGTTTTGATGGCATTGAATAAGGACAGAAACTGTCCAGCAAGCTTAAATGATAATCCCTTGAATTTATCGATGCCTTGACACAGCTATCGATATCATCGACATTCAAAATTTGATGATATCGAAGGTCCCTTGATCATTCTTATAAACTTAAAATATTTCAAAGCAAGTCTCTCTCATTTTCAAATGTTGAGGAATCGATCCTCATCTTGATAAAATTGAAGTTCAAAATTCGATGGCATCGACGGGTGTTTCGATTCCATCGACCAACTGACAGAAAGTTTCAAAAGCATATGACATTTGAGTTTGTGTCATCGAGCGGCTAGTCGATGCAATCGAGAGTATATGCTCGATCATATCGACCCTGCTCAATCATATCGAACTCTGTCATAAATGTGACCATTTTATATCCGTTGGAACTTTTTGTCTATATATAAAGAGCTTGTCTTTAGTTGCTGGTAGAGAAAGAATAGAGTGCTTTTGAGTGTTTAAACTTAGATCATTTACCCAAAGCCCTTTCTCTCAAGGGAGTTCATTCTCCAATCCACCCTCATCATTGATATTCAATATAGTGGATTGGGGAATGAACTTCTGCATTCAAGGATCCTCCAACTACTACCTTAATGGTAAATCATTAAGCTAGGATGCCTTGAATGCATAGATGACTAGAATCACTCTATCTTCCGTATAGGAAAATATTTTATAGAGTAGGATTCCGTCTTCACCTTGACCCAACCCGAAGCCTTGTATTTGTACATCATTTGTGTTGCGGATCAAGGAAGCAGAAGATTCTTCATCAACAATGGAGGAGATCTTCGACAACGTGCTGAATGGGACTCATCCACTTATCTGTAAGTTATTAGAGTCTAGAGGAAACTTGTGATCATTCCTTTTTAGGATTGGGTCTAAGGTGTTTCTCACCCCTTCAAGCCCTCGTAGGAGGCCTCCGGCGGGAGTGTACGTGGTGGGTGCATTGTGTTGACCCTTTCTCTGTGGAGAGCATAAATAGTCAGGGTCTTGTGGAAGATCCTTGGCCAGTGTGCTTAAAAGTGGGTGCGTTATGTTGACCCTTACTCGTGAGAGCATAAACAGTGAGGTTCCTTGTGTGGATCCTTGGTCAGTGTGCCTAAAACCGGGTGCTATGTGTTGACCCTTGCTCAAGGAGCATAAACAGTCAGCCTAGGTGTAGGTTGTAAAGGTTGAAGGTGAACCTGATTTAAAACCTTAGGTTTGAGGTGAACCGCTGTGAAACCTCCTTAGTAAAATTCAGTACACTCAAGGGTTGAGTGTAGTTACCGGGAGTGGAGTAGATCAGTAGTCGAACCACTATAAAATGATTGTATTTGAGATTGTTGTTGTCTTTCATTTGACTACGTGATTTCCTTAATTACTCTCATACCTAATTATCTGAGATCACACCTCACACACACTCATAGTCATATCCATTATAGACTAGTTTGCATTTTTTTCATCTCTCAAATAGTTTGTGATTGCATCCTCTACCAGGCTTGGAAGCCAGTAGAGTTACTCTTGAGTAATCCTAATATATGCTTGTTGTTAGGATTAGTGTGATAGGATTTTAAAATATCATAAAATTATTAAAAAGTCCTATTCACCCCCCTCTAGGACATATTGGCATATTCCTACTTCAACTAAAGTGGTCTTTACTGTAATTTCATTGTTAACCTTTACCTTATAGCTCCACTGAGTTATCACTCACTCCCACTCTAGGACGGTATTTTAAAACACCAACCAGAGTCTGTTGTAGTTTCAGATGATGGTGAGGCTTACGAGTTGGAGCCGGCCCTTTATTACGACGAGGAGGAGTTCTCCTACCTGCAACTCTCTGGCGGGTCTATGTAGACCTGGAGTTGCGTCACCGGGGCTATAGGGATATGGATTAGATGACATTACACTTTATCATTTTGTATATTTTGGAACTATACATGTAATTATTCAGCCTGGTGACATGATCATACTCTGGGGACTTACAACCACTTATATGCTTTATATATCTATCACAGTCTTCCGCTTGTTATATTTAATCGTTTCTGGAGTATGATGTGCTGATATAGTGTAATCTCATTCGTATTTAATGAACTAATACGGATAACATTTAATCATCTTTATCTATATTGCATAAGTGACGTGTTGGAACTCGGGAGCTGAGCTTCTGTTCGACTCCTGATTTTCATGGCGTTACACGTGGCTAAGGAGCTCACTTTCTTATTACTACTCCTAATTTGCTTGCCAATTTGACAAGCGCCACAAACTTTTTCTATCTTTTTCAATTTGGGTAGGCCACGTAAGCGATCTCTTTTGCTCAATTTATATAAATCTTTATAGTTGACATGTCCAAGACATTTATGCCATAATTCAGTCACGTCTGTTTGAACCATGTAACATAAATGGTTTTCAGAGCAAGAATTATCAATTATATAACAATTTTTAGATGTCCTACGACTATTTAATATTACACTACCTTTCTCATTTATAATTTCACATCCGTTATCTGAAAATTTCACATTGAGCTTATTATTACAGATCTCAGATTGCTCAAAAGATTATGTTTTAATCCTTCAACATAAAACACATTTTCAAAGAGAGGCAAGTTAGGAAGTTGTACATTACCTTGGCCAATTATTTTGCAGTTGCTTCCATCTCTGAAAGTGACTGAGCTGCCATTTACTTCGTTGATATTTGTGAATATCGCGTCTCGAACATCCACTATCTAGGTACCATCTTGAGTGGATAATGGCTTTGAGAGCTGTGTGGGTAACAAGACACTTAATCTTTGGAACCCATTTTATTACGGTTCTAGGGTTAGGAGGATCTCTTATTTTTCGTTGTATTTTAGAGTTAGGATTTCTCCTTTTTCTATAAACTCCAGTCTTACTTGAGTTGTATTTCAGAAGCTCTTTAAGCAAGTCCACAAGTTTTTCAGCTGAGGGAGGTTTATTATTCCTTTGATGTTTATAGCTGATGGTATTATTATATATGTTAGAGACTTGAAAACTTTTGAGTTTTTAAAATCATTACAATTTGAATCTCTTAGAGTCTTTTCTTTAGAGTTCGAAGATTCTCCTCTTACAAAGATAGGAGCAGAATCCTTGGTTTTCAAAGAGTTAGTTTTAATATAACCCAGACCAGACTTGTCATCGTATCTCCTCGATGAGGTTAACAATTTTTCAAGCTTTTGGTCACTATGGGCATATTTCCAAGTGTCCTTTGAACTCTGAAAGGAAGAAACTTTAAGTTTTAGTTTCTCATTTTCTGTTTTGAGTTTTTACAATTCAGAAGATTTAAAACTTAAATCTAATTTTGTTTTTTCAAAACAATCAGAAAAATGAGATTTTTTTAAAACTATTTTTTAAAGTTCTACCTTTTGAATTTTCAACTTGATAATAATTTTATAACTCTCTCTATATAGGGTATTGTAGGCATCTTGAAGATCGTCTTCATTTTCAGGGTCACTTCTTAAAGTTTCGTAATTAGACATATCACAGTTGTCTGAAGAAGTAACTTTGGCTATTGTCATAAAGGCTTTTAACTTATTTGCATTCTTTTGATCTGATTCATCAGATTCAGAAGTAATTTTAAAAATAAATGATTCATCCCAAGTAGCTATCATGCCATTTCTTTTAGATTTATCCTTTTTAGGACATTTATTAGCCAAGTGCTCATATTTATGACAGTTGAAACATCAATTGTCTTTTGTTTTAAATTTTCAAGAATTTAATTTTCCTTTTCTGTTATCAGATGGTTTTTGAAAATCTGTTCTTTTCTTATTTTTGAAAATTTTATAAAATTTCTTAGCTAACAAAGCCATATTATCTTCATTATCTTCAAAATCAGAATTAGCATTAGTTTCCTTTGAATTAGATTTAGAAGATTTAAGAGCTATAGACTTGACTTTAAGAGCATTGAAATTCAACTTATAAGTTTGAAAAGATCCTACTAACTCCTCAACCTTCATAACTTCTGTATCCCTTAACTCTTGTATATCAGTAACTTTTGAATTGAACCTATCAGGAAAAGATCACAGTATTTTTGCGCAAACCTTGCTTTCAGGGATTCTATCTCTAAGACCCCACATGGAATTCACTATGTTATTCAGTTTCATATAGAAGTTCATAAAAGACTCATTTTCTTTCATACAAATCTCCTTAAATTTGGTTGTGAGGATTTGAATTTTTGATTTGTTGACAATAGTAGCTCCTTCATGTGTCATTTCGAGAATGTCCCACGCTTGCTTAGCTATATCGCATGAAATAATTCTTTTGAATTCATCAGGCAGTAGAGCGCAAGTTATTGCATTTGTAGTGTTTTCATTTTTGTCAACCGTGGTCTAAAAAGTAAATGTGGTTTCCTTCATTGATTTGGTTCCATCATCAATAGTTACTTTTATCATAGGAGGGATCCATTTAGTCAAAGTGGCTTGTCACACATTTTCATCTAAGGATTTGAGGAAAATCATCATCCTGGCTTTCCAATATGAATAATTAGAGCCATCAAAAGGAGGTGGCCTGGTAATAAACAAGCTGTCGACATTTAACATAATAAAGCTTTGTATTTATCTCAAGGAGATAAATCTAAAAAAAATAGAGCAACCCTCTCTGATACCACTTAAAAGGAGAGCTTAAGATGTCCTAGAGGGGGGGGATGACAATGCCAAATAATCAAACTAAGTGCTGAATATGTAAATAAAGCAAAGATCTCAATTGCTTAAGTATTGAAACGTTGATTCTAAATAATTCATAGGACAACCTTCACTTAAAATTTTAAGCAGGATAACCTTATTTCACGAATATCTTTAAAATTAAAATCTCAAACTTGAAAGAGTAATAAAAATATTACAGCATTCACAACTCAACCAAAATTAAATACAATCATTCACCACAAATAAAATAAAGGCATTCACCACATAACACAAAGGATTATATTGGTTCAGTGCTTTAAAAACAGCCACACCTACTCCACTTCCAAAATTACTTCCCTCGTAATTTTGACTTTCACTATGAAAATGTTTTCCGAGGTTCATCTTAACAACCTTATACAATTCTTGTGATTTTCACGGGCTATCACAATCAAACCCCTCAGTGACATTTTCAGGCTATCTCAGAAAAACCAAACAGAGTTTAAAAGATATATTTATCTTCACTGTAGAAGACGTATCAGAAGCTTGTAGTCGAAGAACCCCTTTCTTGAATGTAAATTATTTCTTATTCAGTCAGATAGAAAGGGTCTAGGGTTCTATTAATTTTAATTAAGTTAAACCCAATAAGCTACTTAAATCAATTCTCTTAAATCTTAAAATAAGAGTATAGTTTACTCTCTTTAAAATCAAACTTGAAAGTTCTGAGATTAAGGGAATTAAAAGAAAAAGCTATAAATTAAATTATAAATACCGTTCAATAGGTTGCTAATAACTTGAGCTTCTCTCTCTCTTTTAGAAAAATTTTGATAATTAACTTGTGTAACTCGAAATGAGAGGGGAACTCAATTTATAGGCAAAGAAGTTGAATCTTCGGCTAGCCCGAAATAGTCTTCAACTAGCCCGAGCGGATCGGATTTAGTTCAACAAACTTTGAATCATGTGAGATAAGATTTATCTAAAATTCAGCTAGCCCGAAGTCACCTTTGGCTTGCTGAACACCCTAGTTCAGCTAGCCAAATTTGACCTTCAACTAGCTGAATTCAACAAAATTCCAAAGAATGAGGTTGCTGGAATTTGACTCAAAGATTCTCGGGCTAGCCGAATTTCAAGCTTCGACTAGCCGAACCAAAACTTGGGCTAGCTGAATTTGAAATAGAACTTAGTTTTACTTCGGGCTTAAACTTAGGTTGGCTGAGAAAACTTGGGCTACCGGAACCAAAAGTTAGGTTGGCCAAATTCCAAGCAAAATAACTGTAAAAACCCAATTTTAAACATTTTTGAAAGCACCTAGTCCTAAGGTCTTTCTAGGGTTTTATACCACCTGAGATATATCGAATATCTGTACTTCTTTGACTAGAACGAAGTCTCGAATTTCATCTTGACTTTGAGCTTAATATTTTCTTGAACTTACGCTTGATCTTCTCTTGATCTTGAGCTTGATCTTTTCTTGATTCTCTTGATCTTGAGCTTGATCTTCTCTTAATTGAGCTATGGTCAAGTTGTTTTGGCTATATGAAATTTGACAACTAAGGTGTGCTTAAACAATTTAGCACTTCCAGTTTTTGTTACTGTCTGCATGAAGTGTGTATGCAACTGCATACAATCCTTTAACTTAATCACAATTACACAAGTCTGGACCCATAAAATCTTCACCGATTGAGGTCATTATGGTGGCTAACACAACCAGATCTAATTTCATGAATATCAATTTAGGATTGTGATTATAATCCTATCCTCAATGGATTATATCTAAATTAATCTGATACAGCCCATAAGGCGGTTGGTATTGATCGTTTGGAAAATTGAGGAATCTTAAAGAGAAGCATACGGGTAGGTTTTGCATTTTATATTCCTTCAATCTATATCAACTCTTAAGGATGGGTTATGGGCTCATAATTAAGCCGACTCAAGACTTCAAATAATCTGGCCATCATCAATGAGTGTTATAAGTCTAGTCTTTTATCATTCATACGATAAATGGTTGGCATGGAATGATTCAAATAATTTTGGCATCATCAATGAGTGTTATAGATCTAATACATGATGAAAGTTCCATATTATATTTTTGCCCATCTAGTGAATGTTCTAGATTATACACTCATTTTAATCCAAACAGATGGCTAAGATCTGAGAAACGGATCCCAAAATAGGCCCCAAAGAGAAGGCCCAATCAAAAGCCCAAGTGATAATGCAATTAGGCCCACAACCTGTCTATAATTGGGCACAAGCTCAAGGACCAAAGCCATTAACTATTATGACTGAAATGTCTTATAGGCAAATGGTCTACACATAAGTTTTGAATGGGCTCTGACCCATTCAACAGGTTACGTAGACAGGGCCCACTTAAAATTGGAATTGGGAGCAGGCCCACAAGGCAATGTTCATAACCCCAAATGCAGGGTTGCGATGTAGTAATAACTCGGTAAGACCGAGGTCGAATCCATAGGGGCTAAACTTGTATGTATTATGAAAATAACTAGAACTAGAACTAGAAAAAGATCTAAATTGAAATCTGAATAATTGAGAGTAATGGTGTCACACCCTAAATCCGGGAACAGACAGCTTCCGTAATGCCCCGAATCCGGCACTCGACTTCTATACACCAAGTCCCGAGTTTGGCGCACCACGAGGAAGATTTTTGACTATTTATTTTAAAAATAATACTTGAGCATAAAGATCCATGATCATAATACCAAGAAACAATCTCCATTATAAATCATGATCGTTACAAGTACAATATTTTTCCAAAATGAACAAAATGAAGGCATCGCCAAAATATAGCTCAGACAAAATGTATCCAAAAGCTAAGTCCTCCAAGCTACTCCTGCCGTAAAAAAAATGGAAAATAGGAAGCTTAGGCAAAAAGCCTAGTGAGTACACTCGTGTGTTCGTAGTGTATAAGCATACAGTAACAATCAAATATCAGAGTACACAAGCTGAAGCATAGTGACCAAGTAATGTTACATAAAGCCAAGAGGGCATGATGCAATGCAATAGATGATATGCAAAAGTATGCCGGGTGTATGCAGGCATGCAAATCCTCTTCTAAAAGTCCACGTCACAATATAGTTACCATCATTAGGAATCACCGGGGCTTAGTATCCAGAATAAGTCTGAAACTTGTTGAATAGAGGTCTCACATACCTGCCTTGTCAGTGGAGGGCCTATAGCCATGCCAATACCCATCGAACATGCCGGTAGCGGACCCATTTCGGGGGCTGGTCAAACCCAACCACATTTGCTCCAACTCTTCAGCTAGGCATGGCCGAACCTCTTCTCACCTGAAAGTGTCGATGGGAGTCAGGCCTACTATGTTCTTCAGCACTAGGTAACCCATGGCATCTGCCCAGTCTTGATGATGAGGCTTGAGGGTACCACTCGAGGTTTAGGGAATTTCACCCAGGGGTCTGGGACCTATTATAAGAAACCTAAATTTTTGGTGCCCAAAAATACCAACCACGATGCTACTGTGGTGGTCTCATCAATATAACCACGATGTTGTTGTGGTGTTCAATCCCCATGAGGATGTTATGCAAAATGCAATGATAATCCACAAGCACGCTATGCAGTATAATTGCACTCAAGCAATGCTATGCATGTAAGCCACATATGCATACGAGGCAACCCCTAATACCAATCGGGTTCCTCTGCCAATCACATCTGATCTACAATCCACACTCTTTGTGGAAAGGATATACATGTAATATCAGCATCGACATAAACATAAATTATAATGGAGCATCAGGTGAGCTTTAGAGACTTCAACCCAGGGACCGTGTTCGATATATTCGCTTAGGGACTTTAACCCAAGGATTGTGCCTGATATATTCACTTAGGGACTTTGTAAGGCTCGTATCCTAGTCTGTACCATTCCTTAGACCCACACGATACTCTCCATCAAATTTCGACAACCCGCGACCTGTAGATAGTGTTTGCACGTGACCTTAAGTTGCAACCCGTAGATCTTAGTTGACTTAACTTGAAACTTGTACCCTAGCGATCGCGTCATCATCGTGGTTCTAACGCCGCATTTCATACTCTAATGTGATACCCAGGCTAAGAGTTGTGGGCCCCATGTATATTTCGAGGAAACACCATAGATGGTAAATCTTGAGAGAATCTTTACCTAAACATCACATCAATCAATCAAGTGCAAGTCAAGTACAACCCATCACTCACCCATACCTCTCTCTTCACCAAGTCAAATAAAACCATACCTAGCCCATCCTTCTCTCATTTAAAAGTCAACCAAGCCTATACTCTCCATGTCATTCTTCTTACAACACCCATTCCTCCCATCCCATCTCCCTAACACAACAAATCCTCCTCTCTCATCTCTCTCTTCATTCCCAAGCAATCTGCTATACCAAGAGAGCCAAGTGTGGTCCACTTCCTACCCCCCTCATCTCTCATCCTAACCCTTTAATCTCCATCATCCTCCATCAATGTTGTAGCCAAGGAGCTTAGCATTCCAAGGAGCCTAGAAGATTAGCAATTGGTGGGTGTTTATAGGACTAGAGTAGTGATTTTGATGATGGGCTAAGTAGGGCCTACCGATTGATGGTATGGATCTCACTTTGGACCCTAGGTGTAGTCGATGGGCCCACCATGATTCATATGTTTATCTCATGATGGGGACATTCTCCATGGACCCCATCATGATGTTTATTTTTCCATTGTCAAAAGGTCATCTAAACCTTACATTTTTAGTGGAAAAGGGATCTCCACCGTTGATTTTAATTGGTAGGCCCACATGTAACGGAACCCACTTGATGTATGTTTTATAATGCATGGAAGGGAGGGCTCATAATGGCAGAGCCCTCCATCGCATCTCTCTCTCTCTCATGATTGTATGGCTCACCCATGAAGTATGTATCATATCCATGTTGTCCATGTGTCGGGCCCACCTAGCTGGACTGTCTAGCGGACAGGCTTACTGCCTGTCCGTCTGGACAGGCCTGCATGAAGGAAAACACAAATATCAGCTTTGAAGCAAGCTACTGGTAGGCCACATGTGTGGACCCACCTGATGCATGTCTTTTATCCACGCCATCCACCGTCCATGGATGGTGGAGCCCACCATGATATGTGTTTTGTATCCAGATTGTCCATCACACGGACGTCTAGAGGCTAGACGATTAAAGAAAAAAATAAAATAAAATAATAAATATAAAATAAAATATTATGATGGGCCCCACGTGGGACCCACCTGCCAAGGAAGAAGATTGGCTGGTGTACTTTATAGCAACTATATAGTAGCTGTATTGACGACAATAGTACTGTGGGTATGATCATGATGTATGTGTTATATCCAACACTGTCCGTCCGTTGTGGACCCACCCCACATGTGTTGCACGTGTGGAGGTGGGGCCCACCAGATGTATGCGTTCTATATCACACCGTCCATTGGTGGATGGCAATAGGTGGGAGCCCACCATGACGTATATCCAAGCCGTTCATCCATTTGGTGGGACGTGGGGCCCACCCCACACGTGTTGGACGTGTGGGGGTTAGGGCCCACCTTGATGTATGTATTCTGTACCCACACCGTCCATCTCTGGACGGGGCCATGTGGCACTAACCATGATGTATGGGTCTTATCTACACCATCCAGATTGCTGAATGGTGGGACCCACCTCTACTGTATGTGGTTTATAGCCACGTCATCCATTTATTTTGGCTGGGACGTGAGGCCCAGATGATGTTTATCCACTGCCCGTTTGCTAGATAGGTGGGGCCCACCTTTTGATGTGTTGTATATTCACACCGTCCATCCATGTGGTCCCCACGTGGTGTACCTATTTGATCCAAATTGTCCACCTGGTGGGGCCCATTTGGAATGTACAGGGCCCACCTCAATGTGATGTATATGTGGCCCACAATGATATTTATGTGGCCCATATGTGTGGCCTAATATGATATCTGTGGCCCATATGTGCGGCCCAATATGATGTTTGTATGGCCCATATGTGTGGCCCATTGTAATGTATGAGAGGCCTATATGATGAGGCCCACTGTGATATATGAGAGGCCCATGTAGTGAGGCCATAATGATGTATGAGATAACATGAGAGAAGTCCATTTTATTCCGAGCCAGTTGAGGGTTATGGGTTGTTTTATTAGGCCCTTTACGTGAGGCCCATTAAGTTGTATATGAGGCCCTCGTGTGAGGCCATGGGCCCCACTATATGTTTAGCTCTATGTGGGCCACTCCTTGGGAGCAATGTTGGTTAAATGTCCACATTGATGGGCAATGATGGTTAAATGTCCACATTGTGACCTTCCCTTAGGCCTTTGTTAGGATCATTTTCATCATTCTCTAAGTGGGTTGACCTAATCATTGGGCCCCATTGATATTGCATGATCCATCTATCCTTATTAGGTTAACCCAAAATGTTGTGCCCCCATTGGTTGCTAGTAGGATTATTTTAATCTTGGAGTCCATCTAGGACTTATTTGGGCCCCCTTAGGAATCTAACGGGCTATATAATAGTATGGAGAAGGAAGCCCGTTTCGGATCCTTAGAAATATAGGTAGGTCACTTAGGCCCAACCTTAATATGAGGAGAGTACATCATCATCGTACGAGTATGCTTAGTATAGCTCTATGATTCATGCCCATGCGCATCATATGTATGCTTGATATGAGGAGTGATTGATCATAGGATATGCCATTGGGCAGATTATTTGTGGGACTCCCTGATAGGCGGAGTTGCCCCATATGAGTACGCGGTACGCGCAGGATTGCCGTATGATTGGATAGTATGATTCATACATCTCGCATTTGTATGATATGATTTCTGTATGCCCTAGTGACATTAAGGCGATAGCCTCCACAGGCATATCATGGATGGACACTGGAAATCTTCTCCTTACAAGGGGCACAATAGATGTCCCTTGGTGAAAGTCCCTAAACCTGACGATACCCGAAGATGCTTCAACGTCGAGATCGAGTGGATATATGAGCGCACCTGGGTCGTATACCATTAGGCCGCATCTCCCACTGTGTCGTGGTCGGTTGAAAGGGGGTGTGGCCTTATTCGCCCGAGGGTAGGGGTAATGTTAGGCTGAGTCTGGCCAGCTCGTAAATGGGTCCGCTATCGACGGGCTAGGCAGATATTGGTAGGCGGATAGGGAGGTCTCTTCCCCTTACATGGTTCCGTGTCTAGTAGGTGGCGATCTGGTGTAGAGTGTATTAGACTTCGGTGATTATCCAGAGAGAACTGTACTGATATATGATGCTCCAGAGATTAGCTAGATTGATATGTGGATTAGCATGCTTAAGTTGCATTTGTATATGATATTAGCTGTGTAGGCCTTACATCACTTGGTCTTAGTGTGGCCGATAGCATTATGCCTTGCATTGCATAGCCTTGGTACGACTAATAGCATTCATGGACTTACTAACATGTTTCCGCATTACTCTGATATTGTATACTTGCATTGCTACCTTGTGCACACACTTTCACTACCCTCTAAGCTTTCTATAAGCTTATGCATGATTGGTGCATACAAGTGATGCTAAGCCATAGCTGAGTAAGAGCAGAAACATGCCGCAAAGCTTCTGGACATGGGAGGATTTCATTAATCGATTCGACCAGCAATACTTTCCCGACCACATTCGATGGCATCAAGCATTAGAGTTCGAGACCTTGGTACAAGGAGACATGTCTGTGGCTTAGTACGTGGCTCATTTTATGGCACTATCGAGGTTCACGCCATATTTGGCTGATGATGAGGGGTGGAAGACCCACCGTTTGGAGAACGTCTTGCATTATAGTCTTTGAGGCCGTGTTGTTAGGCATGAGCTCCCGACTTTTGAGGAAGTAGTACGGAGGGCCTAAATTTATGAGGCTGAGTGGGCCGGCATGCAGAGCGATTAAGATCAGAGGAGAGACCGGAAAAGGTAGGACCCCTCCAGTAGCTCCCAACAGCATCGACGGCTGCAGGCGCCGCCAGAGCACCAGCAGCACCGGTAGCACCTCTAGCACCACTTCCGTGGCAGTTCACTGGTACTTATTTTGGATGTGATGGGATAGGGCACCGTAGGCATGAGTGCCCCGTCTTCAGCAGTAGCAACAACCGAGAGCGCCTCAGCAGCCTCCCCCACAGCAGCAGCGACCGCAGCCAACTCTGTCGTAGAGGCCCCAACCGCAGCCGAGATAGCAGTATAGGCCGTTATAGCGGCAGCAGCAGTAGTAACAGGGACCTCAGAGGGGACAGGAACCTCCTCAACCGACTCAGACTAGGTTCAATGCAGCTCAGTAAGACCCCCAGTACTCCAGAGGAGTCGTTGAGGGTATTCTTCTAGTCTTTGCATGCATTGCTCGAGTCCTATTTAATTCTAGTGCTTTGCACTTATTCATGTCTGAGGATTTTTGCCGATTGATTGGATTATCAAAAGAGTTCACTAGTGAGGGGTTGTTAGTGTCAATGCCCTTAGGGAAGACCGCAGTGTTTGGCCGATTCTGTTCGTCTTACTCCATGTTGGTGGGAGAGATTTTCTTACTTGTCAACTTTTTGTTCTGCCGATGTCAAAGTTCGACGTCATCCTGGGTATGGATTGGCTTGCCGAGTACCATGCTATTCTAGACTGTTTCACAAGGACTGTCACATTCTATATACCCAGCTTATCGCAGTTCCAGTGCGTAGCTGAGCCCAAAGGAGAGGAGCCCATAGTAACGAGCATTGATCAGTTGCCAGTGGTTCATGAATTTCTCGATGTATTCTAGGAGATTCCAGGATTGCCACCATGTTGGCATATTGAGTTTCAGATTGATATTGTACCTGGTACCGCACCTATATCGAAGGCCTCATATCATATGACATCGATGGAGTTATGGGAGCTGCAGTAGTAGTTGGACAGGTTGCATGAGCTAGGCTTCATTCGTCCGAGTAGTTTGCCATGGGAAGTGTCAGTACTCTTCGTCAAGAAGAAGGATGGCTCATTGAGACTCTTCGTGGATTACCGCGAGCTCAACCGGGTCACAATCAAGAACAAGTATCCGCTCTCGAGGATCGATGATTTATTTGATCAGTTGCAAGGTGCACAATTCTTTTTGAAGATCAACTCGCATTTCGATTACCATCAGATTTGAGTCCGAGAGGATGACATCCCGAAGACGGCTTTCAAGATGCATTATGGTCACTTTGAGTTTCAGGTCATGTCCTTCGGACTGACCAATGCGTCCATGGTCTTCATGCAGTTGATGAATGAGGTCTTCCGTCCATATCTTGATCAGTTTTTTGTGGTCTTCATCGATGACATTTTAATCTATTCAAGGATCCGCGAGGACCATGAACAACATTTGGTGATTACATTGCAGACCCTTCATGCCCACCAGTTGTACGCGAAACTGGACAAGTGTGAGTTTTAGTAGGAGGAGGTGAAGTTCCTCGGTCATGTGGTGATGAGGGAGGGTGTCGTAGTGGACCCCTTGAACATACATGCAGTGTGTTAGTGGGGTCATCCCATGAACGCGTCCGAGATCCGCAGTTTTCTTGGTTTGGCGGGATATTATCGATGCTTTATTGAGGGATTCTCTCGTATCACAGCATTGCTGATTAGGCTGACCTGGAAGGGCGTGGAGTTTGTGTGGAGTAACACCTATGAGTGAGCATTTATGGAGCTGAAGGACCGCCTCACGTCTGCTCCTATCCTCACTCTTTCCTTTGGGAGTGAAGGATTTATTGTATTTATTGATGCTTCACATGTGGGTCTGGGTGTTGTCCTGATGCAACACAGGAAGCCAGTGGCTTATGTGTCTCGCCAACTTAAGGTCCATGAGTTGAACTACCCCATGCATGATTTGGAGCTGACAGCAGTCGTCTTCGTACTGAAGGTGTGGAGGCACTATCTCAATGGGGTTAGGTTCGAGCTCTTCTCCGACCATAAGAGTTTGAAGTATTTATTCTCTCAGTCTGAGCTAAACATGAGGTAAAGATGTTGGATGGAGCTCCTGAAAGACTATGATTTTAATTTCCAATACCACCTAAGCAAGGCAAACGTGGTGGCAAATGCTCTCAGCCGTTAGCCACGGGGCCTGGTGCCGCATATGATGATTCAGGAGTGAAAGATGGTTGAGGATGTAGCAACATATGACTTCAAGATCGTTCTACAGTCTTCTATCATGCAGTTATCGAGCTTCTCGATTCAACCCTCTCTTATCGCAAGGGTGATCGAGGCTCAGCAGACAGATGAGTCATTGTGGAGTTATAGAGCAGAGGTGACATTTGAGAGTCACTCAGATTGGCAGATTGGTTCTGATGGTGGACTTTACTTCAGAGGTCGATTATGTGTCCTGGATATTCCAGAGTTACACAAAGATCTTATGACTGAGGCACATCGATCGAGGTTTTCTATCAACCCTAGCTCGATGAAGATGTACCGTGATATGAGGCGATAGTATTTTTGGACAGGGATGAAGTGCCAGATTGTTAGTTTTATGGGTGAGTGTGACACATGCCAGCGTGTCAAGGCCGATCATAAGAGACCCCCTGGTTTGTTGCAGCTTTTGAGCGTCTCGATGTGGAAGTAGGAGCACGTGTCGACAGATTTCATTATGGACTTGTCGAGGACTCAACGTGGTCATGATTCCATCTGGGTTGTCATGGATCGCTTGACAAAGTCGACACATTTTCTCGCGATTCATGCGACTTGGCCTTTGGACTGACTTACCAGATTATTCATCGATGAGATCATGAAACTGCACGGCATTCCAGTTTTGATCTTTTCTGACTAAGACTCGAGGTTCACATCTCAGTTTTGGAGGAGCTTCTAGAGGCCGATGGGGTCTGCCATGTGGCTCAGCATCGCGTATTATCTGCAGACTGATGGGCAAACTGAGAGGGTCAACCAGATTCTTAAGGATATGCTTAGAGCTTACATGATTGACTTCGTGGGTAGCTGGAATGAGCATCTGCGATTGGCTGAGTTTGCATACAACAACAACTATTAGGAGACCATTAGCATGGCTCCTTTTGAGGCATTATATGGCAGACCATGCAGATCACCAAGTTATTAGACCGAGGTTGGGGAGCAGCATCTCCTAGGTCTTGAGCTTGTGCGGTAGATGTCAGAGGCTATCAATATCATTAGGTAGAGGATGCGCACAGCTCAAAGTCGGTAGAACAGTTTTGTTGATCGTCGGCATCATCCCTTGGAGTTTGCAGTAGGGGACAGAGTGTATCTCAAAGTCTCACCCATGAAGGGCGTAGTTCGATTTGGAGTGAAGGACAAGTTTGCTCTGAGATTTATTTGATCTTTTGAGATCACTGGGCGCATTAGCGCCGTGGCCTATAGGCTTACCTTACCTTCTGAGTTGTCTGACATCCACAACATTTTCTATTTTTCTATGCTATAGAAGTGTGCGTCAAACATCGTTCCCGTGATTGATTGGCAGCCGCTTGAGGTTCGTGATGATGCTTCCTACATTAAGCAGCCAGTTCGTGTCCTTGCAGGTCCTCCGGACCAAGGTCATCCCTTTGGTGAAAGTGCAGTGGGGTTATCATAGTGTTGATGAGGCATCTTGGAAGCACGAGGCTAAGATTAGAGAGCGTTATCTCCATCTATTTATAGATTGATTATACTTTGTATTGTATTGATTGATATATCTATATATGCGATGCCATGTTTTCTCTTCCTCTTGTTTTGTTCTCTGTGATAGTAAATTTTGAGGATAAAATTTTTATTAGGAGGGGAGAGCCGTAAGGCCCGTATCCTAGTCCGTACCATTTCTTAGACCCCTGCGATCCTCCCCGTTGAATTCCAACAACCCGCGACCTATAGACAACGTTTGTGTGCTACCCTAAGTCGCATCTCATAGATCTTAGTCCACTCGACTCGAAACTTGTACCCTAGCGACTGCGCCATCGCCATGGTTCTAATGCCGCATCTCACAGTTCAATGTGATACCCAGGCTTAGAGTTGTGGGCCCGCGTATATTTTGAGGAAATGTCGGGTATTGCGAATCCTGAGAGAATCTCTACCCAAACATCACATCAATCAATCATGTGCAAGTCAAGTACAACCAATCACTCACCCATACCTCTCTCTTCACCAAGTTAAATAAACCCATACCTAGCCCATGCCTCTCTCATCCAAAAGTCAACCAAGCCCATACTCTCCATGTCATTCTTCTTACAACACCCATTCCTCCCATCCCATCTTCTTTACACAACAAATCCTCATCTCTCATCTCTCTCTTCATTCCCAAGCAATCTAAGAGAGTGGACGTCCAAGCTCTTCCAAGAGAGTCAAGTGTGGTCCACTTCCTACCCCCCTCATCTCTCATCCTAGCCCTTCAATCTTCATCATCCTCCATCAATATTGTAGCCAAGGAGCTTAGCATTCTAAGGAGCCTAGAAGATTAGCAATCGGTGGCTATTTATAGGACTAAAGTAATGATTTTGATGATGGGCTAAGTGGGGCCTACCGATTGATGGTATGGATCTCACTTTGGACCCTAGGTGTGGCCGATGGCCCACCATGATTCATATGTTTATCTAATGATGGGGCCATTCTCCATGGACCCCATCATGATGTTTATTTTCCCATTATCAAAAGGTCATCTAAACCTTACATTTCTGGTGGAAAAGGGATCTCCATTGTTGATTTTGATTGGCAGGCCCACATGTAATGGGACCCACTTGATGTATGTTTTGTAATGCATGGAAGGGAGGGCTCATAGTGGCGGAGCCCTCCATTGCACGTCTCTCTCTCTCTCTCTCTCTCTCTCTCTCTCCTAATTGTATGCCCACCCATGAAGTATGTATCATATCCATGCCGTCCATGTGTCGGCCCACATAGCTAGATTGTTCAGCGGACAGGCTTACTACCTGTCCGTCTAGACTGGCCTGCATGAAGGAAAACACAAATTTCAGCTTTGATGCAAGATGCTGGTGGGCCACATGTGTGGACCCACCTGACGCAAGTCTTTTATCCATGTCATCCACAGTCCATGTACGGTGGAGCCCACCTTAATATGTGTTTTGTATCCAGATTGTTCGTCAAACGGACGTCCGAGGCTGGATGATTAAATAAAAAAATAATATAATATAATAAATATAAAATAAAATATTATGGTGGGCCCCACGTGGGAGAAGAAGAATGGCCGGTGTACTTTATAACAACTATATAGTTGTTTTATTGACGTCAGCAGTACTGTGGGTCTGATCATTAGGTATGTGTTATATCCAACACCGTCCATCCGTTGTGGACCCACCCCACACATGTTGCATGTGTGGAGGTGAGGCACACCAGATGTATGGGTTCTATATCACACCATCCATTGGTGGACAGTGATAGGTGGGAGCCCACCATGATGTATATCTAAGCCGTTCATCCATTTGGTGGGACGTGGGACCCACCCCACACGTGCTGCACTTGTGGGGGGTGGAGCCCACCTTGATGTATGTATTCTGTACCCACACCATCCATCTCTGGACGGTGCCATGTGGGGCCAACCATGATGTATGGGTCTTATCTACACTGTCCAAATTGCTGGACGGTGGGACCCACCTCTGCTGTATGTGGTTTACAGCAACGCCATCCATCTATTTTGGCTTGGATGTGGGGCCCAGATGATGTGTATCCACCATCCATTTGCTGGATGGGTGGGGCCCACCTTGTGATGTGTTGTATATTCACACCGTCCATCCACCTGGCCCCCATGTGGTGTACGTATTTGATCCAAACTATCCACCTGGTGGGGCCCATTTGGAATGTGCAGGGCCCATCTCAATGTGATGTATATGTGGCCCAATATGATATTTGTGTGGCCCATATGTGCGGCCCAACATGATATTTGTGTGGCCCATATGTCCGGCCCAACATGATATTTGTGTGGCCCATATGTGCGGCCCAATATGATGTTTGTGTGGCCCATATGTGCGGCCCAATATGTTGTATGAGAGGCCCATATGATGAGGCCCACTGTGATACATGAGAGGCCTATGTGCTGAGGCCACAATGATGTATGAGATAACATGAGAGAAGTCCATTTTATTCCTAGCCATTTGAGGACTATGGGCTGTTTCATTAGGCCCTTTGTGTGAGGCCCATTAAGTTGTATATGAGGCCCTCGTGTGAGGTCATGGTCCCCACTATATGTTTGGCTTTATGTGGGCCACTCCTTGGGAGCAATGTTGGTTAAATGTTCACATTGATGGGCAATGATGGTTAAATAAGACCATTGCAACCTTCCCTTAGGCCTTTGTTAAGCCCATTCTCATTATTCTCTAAGTGGGTTAACCCTAATCAATAGGCCCCATTGATATTACATGATCCATCTATCCTTATCGGGCTAACCCAAAATGTTGGGCCCTCATTGGTTGCTGGTAGGATTATTTTAATCTTAGAGTCCATCTAGGACTTATTTGGGCCCCCTTAGGAATCTAACGGGCTATATGATAGTATGGAGAAGGAAGCCCGTTCCGAATCCTTAGAAATATAGGTAGGCCACTTAGGCCCAACCTTAATATGAGGAGAGTACATCATCATCGTACGAGTATGCTTAGTATAGCTCCATGATTCATGCCCATGTGCATCATATGTATGCTTGATATGAGGAGTGATTGATCATAGCATATGCTATTAGGTGATTATTTATGGGACTCCCTAATAGGCGGAGTTGCCCCACATGAGCGCGCGATACACGCAGGATTGCTGCATGACTGGATAGTATGATTTATGCATTTCACATTTGTGTGATATGATTTCTATATGCCCTAGTGACATCAGGGCCATAGCATCCAAAGGCATATCATGGATGGACACTGAAAATCTTCTCTTTACATGGGTCGCAATAGATGTCCCTAGGTTAAAGTCCCTAAACCTGATGGTAGTAGAAGATGCTCTAACATCAAGACCGAGTGTATACATGAGTGCACGAGGGCCGTATATCATTAGGCCGCGTCTCCCACTGTGTCTTGGTCGGTTGGAAGGGAATGTGGCCTTATTCGTCCAAGGGTAGGGGGCAATGCTACGTTGAGTTTGAACAGCTCCTAAATGGGTTCGCTATCGATGGGCAGGTCGATATTGGTAGGCAGATAGTGAGGTCTCTTCCACTTGCATGGTGATTTAGTGTAGAGTGTAATAGACCCCGGTGATTATCTAAAGAGAACTGTATTAATATATGATGCTCCAAAGATGAGCTGGATTGATATGTGGATTAGCATGCTGTATTTGCATATGATATTGGCTGTGTAGGCCTTGCATTGCATGGCCTTGGTGTGGCCGATAGCATTTATACCTTGCATCGCATAGCCTTAGTACGATTGATAGCATTCATGGACTTAATAGCATGTTTCCGCATTACTCTGATAATGTATACTTACATTGCTACCTTGCACACACACTTTCACCACCCTCTAAGCTTTCTATAAGCTTATGCACACTTGATGCATGCAGGTGACGCTAGGCCATGCTGAGCAGGAGCAGGAGCGTGCCACAGAGCTTCTAGAGTTTTTGTTATTATTATTGTATTTCCTTTTTCTCTTTGTACTTAAGTTTTTTTTTATCATAGTGGACTTTGTAATGGTGTTCTGGTTATTATTCGTGGGTTATGCTTGTTACGAAATGAATTTATATTGAAAATCCTCCTTGTAGGATCCGAGGATCCGAATCTGGTATATGGGTGTTTGGAGCCGAGAATGGGGTACTACGGAGGCTGTCGGCGCCGGATTCGACAATCGAAAATTTTATGAGCCCAATTTTCGAGTTTGGGGCATGACAGACTTCAACCCAGGGACTGTGCCCGCGGTCTCTCGAACTAGATAACATCCGCACATACTCCATCATGTGCACCCACACCAACATACTCCATCATGCATATGATCTCTGATTGATCAAGCTATGCACACCATGCACTCCTTATCCATGATGCATGTACATGTATGCATGCGTGCTGATGCAATATGCACAAATATCATCAGATCAATAAAAAAGGATCACGGTACCAACATGGCAAAATAGTGGTATAATGTGCACTCTCCCTCATGATCATGGGGTTATGCGAGTGTCCACACTTCCACGTCACAAGTGTGCACCAACCACACAATAACACAACTAAGATCAATCCATCACTCGACACCAATCACATGGCCGAAACCTCATATAGTGTCACCACAACAGATCGTATTTCAAACATGTGCAAGGAATGAGCACATACCATAACATGTATCAAATCCACATATAAAGATCCATAGCTATTTGAAAGCTTGCATTATAACATACAATCATTGCATCAAACTACATGTATCATATCACACAATCACTGCACATATGTCATCACCACATTCATAATTTGATTTCAATTCAACATCTCAACAAGTCTAGCTATCATCTCAAGTGGACTAAGGCCTAGTTCATTGCCACACTTGAATGGGCTGGTTGGTGGGTCGTTACATCCTAATCTTCTGGCTTGTTGGGTGGTCCATTTGATTACCACAAACGGTTCATTCAAAGACTCAATCATAACTCATTCACAAGGCCCAAATGGGACTTGGCATACATACATCACAAGGAGTCTCATGCACTCACCAAGAAGCCTGAACATAACCCAAATACACACTTCTCATGGAGTCTTACGTTCTCAGTAATAGGAAGTAACCTATGAGTCTAATAGGTTTACCGCTAATACGCCACCTGCACGCATCTATCATGCATAAGCTTATCGAAAGCTTAGAGGGTAGTGAAAGTGTGTGCTCAAGGTTAGTGCCAAGTGTGCAATACAATGCCATAAATCATACGATATCAGGGTAAGCAGAAACATACTAGTAAGTCCATGAATGCTATCAGCCGTATCCAGGTTATGCGATGCAAAACATAAACCAATATCATATACTGAGGAAACAATGTAGATTAGCTATGCAATGTGGAGACATAATAAGTCAAATATCAGATACCGAGAATGCAATGCAATATGCAAATCCTGACGAGTCCACGAATACCGTCAACCTTATCTAAGCCATATAAATGCAGAAACATAGTAACCCAAAATGCTAAATGTTACGAATGTAATGCAATATGTGGTGCGAATGAAATGACTAAGCTGGAGTGAAGTCAAGATGATAGTACATAGTATCGCAGGCTATGGGGTCCATCACAGGGGACTTCTATCGAAAGATGACAGTACATAGTATCGCAGGCTATGGGGTCCATCACAGGGGACTTCTATCGAAAGATGACAGTACATAGTATCGCAGGCTATGGGGTCCATCACAGGGGACTTCTATCGAAACCAGTCCCATACTTAAATTTAGATAGCCAGACTCAATGTGGTAAACCCCTGACCTCAGGTTAGTCACGCGCCCTAACCGAAATCCTTGCCATTGCGAAGGTACACAACAATTAGTTACGCACCACCAGCCCAAGTAAATAGTGAATGAATGAATGAATGAGTATGCAACTCCTAGTCAATAAGTCCATGAATTAGTACTGTACATCTCTGGGATCATCACCGGCGTCTAGTACACTCCAAACCAGATTGCCACCCCATCACGCACAACCAGGTGAGTGGAAGAGACCTCCCTATCCGCCTGGCTAGTAGTCAGCCAATACGTACCTGACACGTCGATAGCAGACCCATTTATTAGCTGGTCAAACTCAGCCTAGTTTTTCCCACTATGAATTAGGTGGATAAGGCTACACCCCCTTCCAACCGACCACGACACAATGGAAGATGCGGCCTACTGGTATTCGACACTCATGCGCTCATGTAATTCACTCAGTTTAGATGTTGTAGCGTCCTTTGGTACCAAGAGGGTTTAGGGATTTTCACCCGGGGTCATCAATGGCAGCCCAATGCTAGTAACAGATTTTTGGTGTCCCATCTGGCCATCCACGACATACCTGTGGAGGCTATGGCCCTGATGTCACTAGGGCATATAGTAATCACAACACATAATGCAAGATGCATGAATCATACAATCCAGTCACGTATCAATCCTGCGCATACCATGTGCTCATGTGAGATAATCTCCTCCTATCAGGGAGTCTCATAACAACCTGCCGAATGACATATACAATGGTCAACCACATCTCATAACAAACATACAGATGATCAATGTGTATGGCATGTATCATGATGCTATACTCATAATTGGTATCGACAACCAGCAGTGATAATCGGCATCGATAATTGGCCCCGATAATTGTCTTATACAATCAACCTCAACAATCGAAATCGGTAATCGGCCTCGATAATCAGGATCGGCCTCGACAATCGAAATCAGACTCAACAATCGGAATTAGCCTCGACAATCGGCCTCAATAATCGGAATCGGCCTCGATAATCGACCTCAATAATCGGAATTGGCCTCGATAATCAGAATCACCTTGACAATCGAAATCTACCTCGACAATCGGAATCGGCCTTGAAAATCAGAATCGACCTCGATAATCAGAATTGGCCTCGACAATCGGCACTGATAATTATCATCGATAATCAGCATCGATGAGAATGAGCCTAAATAAGGCCTAAGGGAAGGTCACAACGTGGACATTTAACCATCATTGCCCATCAATGTGGACATTTAACCAACATCGCTCCCAAGCAGCAGCCCACATAAACATCATTACATACATTATAGTGAAATCACACATTACATTGGTCCTCACATTCATCGCATTAGGCCTCACTCAAGGGCCACATATACACCACATCGGGCCTCGCCATATGGGCCACAAATACATCACAACGGGCCACATACCTAGGCCTCAAATACATCACAACAGGCCACATACTTGGGCCTCCAATACATCACAATGGGCCATATACCTGGGCCTACATCACAATGGGTTGTATGACATGGGCCTTATACACATCACAATGGGCCACATGACATGGGCTTAACACGCATCACGATAAGCTGCATAACATGGGCCTAAAACACATCACAATAGGCCACAATCCATGGGCCTCATATACAACATAGTGGGCCGTATTAATGGGCCGCACCAATGGGCCTCATATACAACATAGTGGGCCGCATTAATGGGTCGCACCAACGAACCTCATATACAACAAGTGGGCCACATCAATGGGCCGCACTAATGGGCCTTATATACAATAAGTGGGCCACATCAATGGGCCTCATATACAACAAGTGGGCCACACCAATGGGCTGCACCAATGGGCCTCATATACATCACAACGCACCTTAAATACCTCAAGTCGGGCCTCATCATATGGACCGAAAATATATTGCAATGGGCCACGTCCCATGGGCCTCAAATACATCACAATGGGTCGCACCACCTGGGCCTCGAATGTGTCACAATGGACCATAACCCATGGGCCTCAATACATCATAATAAGCCACAACCCATGGGCTCCAAATACATCACAATGGGCCTCAACCCATGTGCCTCAAATATACCACAATGGGCCCTCACATCTAGGCCCACATAATCATAATGGGCCTCATTCAATGGCCTCACACATATCAGCCCATGGTCCAACCAAAACGGATGGGCAACATATATGTATGTCAAGGTGGCCCTGCACGACGAGCCTAAGATGGACGGCCTGAATACAATATACACATCATGGTGGGCCTGCACCTAACAGATGGGCCCCACCAAATGGATAGTATAGATATACAACACATGCACCATGGTGGGCCTCACGCAAGAGCTTAATATATGCTAAAAATCATTTTAATAGTTGCAGGTGTAACATGTGTATCACTGTACACTATCATTTTATGGGGCACATAGCTCACTAATGATGATCAACACGGTCCAAACATTACCTATGTAAATCAACACTGTCTAAACATTATCCATGTAAATCAGCACTATTTAAACATTATCCAACACTATCTAGACGGTGTGGATGAAATAAATACATCATGGTGGGTCCCATCTGCCATGGACAGAGCAGATATACAACACATCATCAGGGTGGGTCCCATCCCACACTTGCAGCACGTATTGGGTGGGCCCCACATAAGTTGAAATGGATGGATGGTGTGCATAAACACATACACTACAGTGGGATCCATTCCACCGTCCAGGGCAGATGGACGTAGTGGATATAGAATAAATGCATCAAGGTGGCTCCCACCTACCCACACGTGTCACACGTGTGGGGTGGGCCCACGTCCAGCCAGGTGGACGGCTGGTATATAAAACACATACTTATAGTGGAGACCCACCATCCTGGCATGGACGATGTGGATATAGAATAAATACATTAAGGTGGGTCCCATCCCACACGTGCAGCATGTGTGGGGTTGGCCCCACATGGCTGATGAATGATGTGTATAAAACACATACACCACGGTGGTGGGGGTACTGGTCTTCAAATGGACGGACGATTGGATATAACACAACCTCGAGATCAGATCCACAAAATTTGTTGACGACAATCACAACAGCACTGTGCTGCGTAAGACCCACCATCCTTGATTTGGACAAATGGTCTAGATGAGTCAAGGTGGGTCCCACGTGTGGGCCGTATGCCCGGCCCTGAAATGATCTGGAAATGGGACGGGCGGTGAGGACATGGCACATACATCATGATAAGGAGGCCACGTGGTGTATGGCCCACCAGCTTGAAGGTCAAGCTAACCTTGCTACCTACATCCAGACAATCAACAGTCTGGAGTGCTGCTGATCTACACGGTTGCAGATGGATGCTGAAAGAAGATATGCGTCTGGTGGGTCCAATGGATGAATGGTGTGGATGAAAGACATATATCACAGTGGGCCACAGAATTTGGTGACGTCACTTCATGCCCCACCTGACACAACTAATCCAGTGGGTCCCACATGACACGTGGTCCACAGCTTAGGACCAAGCTGATATTTGTGATTTCCCTTCATCCAGATCGGGCAGTGGGGCTGGCCCAATGACTGGACGGTCTGAATTAGCTGTGCATGCATCTAATAGGTGGGCCACATCAAACGATCAAAAAGAGAGTGAGAGAGAGAGAGAGAGAAGTAGGATGGTGGAGGGACCCCGCCACTATGGGCCCCTCTATACAATGCATACATCAAGATGGGTCCCATCATAAGTGGGCCCTCAAATCATGAAATCAATGGTAGAAACCCAAATATCACCCACCTTTCCTTCTTCTTCCTCCCTAATACTCTAAGGCTCCTAAGAAGCTCCTTTAATGGTGAAGATGATAACTAAGGGTTGGATTGGGTGGTAGGAAGGTGGGCCACATCTAGCTTTCTCCACTCCCTTGGACGTTCTCTCTCATGGTGCTTGGGATGGAGTGAGAAAATTAGAGAGAGAGGAGTGGTGATGGATAGAATGATGGGATGAGAGGCATGGTGGTGTAAGGAAGGGATGGGTGGAGAGAGAGAGTTAACTTTGGGAATGGGAGAGAGATGGGTTGCTTGTACTTTACTAGTACTTGTGATAAGATGTGTACTTTAATTAATTGATGTGATGTGTCGTAGAGATTCTCTTAGAATTCGTACGTGCGGCATTTTCCTCGAAAAGAACGCGGGCCCACATCTCCTAGCCTGGGTATCACATCGGTGCGCGAGACGCGGCGTCAGAACCTCAGCAACGGCACGGTCGCAAGGGTATAAGTCTTGGGTCGAGCCGACTCCAGAATACGGAATACGACTCAGGGTCACACGCAACTGTTATCTATGCATCCCGGGTTGCTGGGATTCGACTGGGTAAAACGTGGAAGTCTACGGAATGGTACGAGCTAGGATACAGGCCTGAGAGGGGGGGCATTGTGATTCCACAGCCCCTCCCTTCTATTTCCATGCAGTTGGGATGCTGGCAACAATCAGCATCCAGCCTTCCTCTTTTTTTTGTTTATTTATTTTATATACTCTACATATATAGGTGGAGTGTGGTGTGTGTGGATTTGGCTAGCCCCATGGCCCTTACTTGAAGGGTTTGGATGGGATAAAAACATTCTAGTGGGCCCACTATCAATGGGTCCCACATGAAGTCTATAACAAATTTTTTTATGTCTTCTCCTATGCATCAACACCATTAATTATATCATTATCATCAACATCATCTCCACCATACATAAACACAATGAAAACAAAATAAGAATGAGTGGGGTGGGTGTACTCACCTTGATGGACTAGATGAATGGTTGAGATGGATGGAAGGGATGGGTTTGATGGCCCACCAAGATCACATTTCTCTCTCTCTCTCTCTCTCTCTCTCCTTATTGTAGAAAAATGGTGAAAATGTTAAGGGATGGAGGAGTATTTGTAGAGAAATGGATAAAATGTGGTTAGTTTTAGTTAATGTGATTATGGTTAGCTTAGGTAGGATTATGGGAATTTTTGCATGATTTGGACTTAATGGTGTACTAAAGGGACATGGGGTGGCATGGCATGATGACATCATGCATAAGGTGTTGCATGGAAAATGGTTGACTTTGGACACACATGAGAGAGGGGTGGTATGGGTGTGTGGCATCACACACATGGGTAGAGATTCTCTCACCCATGTGTGGCATGGTGCATGTGTGCAGGGCATGTGTTGTACACATGTGTGGAATGGAGTATATGGCGCCATACGCACATGATACACCAACGATTCTTCGCGACATATCTCACTAACGGAGCGTCATACAGATGCACGGGTGGTACCTTCACGATCGTGGTGATGGGGCAGTCGATATGAAATAGGTTTCGAGGTCTTGGGGTTCCAGTCAGTCGGGTGTACACTATATACGGCTAGTTCAGGTTTGCTAAGGGGGTCGATCATTGTGCACATAAGCATAGAAAATATACGGAGTGAACGGGATCTTATAATCTACCCTCCTAATAAAAATTCCATCCTCGAAATTTCTAGTCACAAATGCATTATTAAACTCATAACATGGAGAACCAAACATACATATCACCATATATACCAAATAATCATCCATCAAGCACTAGAGGGTATTGCTTGCGGCTATTTACCTCATGCCTGGTGCTAAGTATAGTCTCTAGATTCTCAACTAGGGAATCGTAGATTCATGTCTCTAGATTTATACAAATCAGTAGTACTAATAGCATCTAGGTTCTCGATCAATGACGGTGGGAGACCTAGTTTGAGTTATTCTATGTTTTCTAGTTGTTGAGTTTGCTCGTAAGTGATCTAAAATCTTATACTCTGATACCACCTTCTATCATGCCCCAAATTCGGGAACGGACAACTTCTGTAATGCCCTGAATCCGGCACTCGACTTCCATACACTAAGTCCTGAGTTCGGCACAAGAAAGATTTTTGACTATTTTTTTAATGGTTTTTTATAGGTGGGGCCCACATCATGATGATGTCATTCGTCTGCTAGGTTCTCTGGCTTGTGACGAGTCCAATAAGTCCAATATTCAATATGTTTAAGCATAAAAAAACATCACAGCGGGCCCTAACAGATTTCCAATAGTCAAAATCATTAATATCACTGTTTTCTATAACGTGGCCCGCCAGAGATTCAGATTGGCTTCATTTTTTGGCTCAATGTCCTAAATGAAATAGGAAATTGAATGAACAGTGTGGATCAAATGCATGTCATTAGGGGGGGGGGGGGATGTGATTCCACAGCCCCTCCCTTCTATTTCCATGCAGCTACAAGCAGCGTCCCCTGGACACTGGCAGCAATCAGCGTCCAGCCTTCCTCTTTTTATTTATTTATTTATTTTATATACACTACATATATAGGTGAAGTGTGGTGTGTGTGAATTTGGCCAACCCAATGGGCCTTACTTGGAGGGTTTGGATGGGATACAAACATTCTGGTGGGCCCAATATTAATGGGTCTCACATGAAGTCTATAGTAATTTTTTTAATGTCTTCTCCTATGCATCAACACCATTAATCACATCATTATCATCAACATCATCTCCACCATACATAAACACAATGAAAACAAAATAAGAATGAGTAGGGTGGGTGTACTCACCTTGATGGACTAGATGGATGGAAGGGATAGGGTTGATGGCCCACTAAGATCACATTTCTCTCTCTCTCTCTCTCTCTATCTCCTTATTATAGGAAAATGGTGAAAATGTTAAGGGATGGAGGAGTATTTGTAGAGAAATGGATAAAAATGTGGTTAGTTTAGGTTAATGTGATTATGGTTAACTTAGGCTAGGATTATGGGAATTTGTGTATGATTAGGACTTAATGGTGTATTAAAGAGACATGGAGTGGCATGGCATGATGACATCATGTATAAGGTGTTGCATGGAGAAGGGTTGACTTTGGACACACATGAGAGAGGGGTGGTATAGTTGTGTGACATCACACGCATGGGTGGAGATTCTCTCACCCATGTGTTGTATGGTGCATGTTTGCATGGCATGTGTTGTACACATGTGTGGAATGGAGTATATGGCGCCATATGCACATGATACACCAACGATTCTTCGTGGTGTATCTCACTAACGGAGTGTCATACAGATGCACGGGTGGTACCTCCGCGATCATGGCGATGGGGCGGTCGATATGAAATAAGTTTTGTGGTCATGGAGTTTCGGTCAATTGGGTGTGCACTATGCACAACTAGTTCAGGTTTGCCAAGGGTGTCGATCATCGTGCACATAGGCTAGACAATGTACGGAGTGGACGGGGTCTTACAAATGGTGAATAATGTTAATTAAAACTTATGAATTTAAAGGTGGGAACTAAGGTGCCAAGGATCCACTTGTAGCTATCAAGATGCCACCTTATTTGATTCAAGGAACACAATTAGAATTAGAGTCCTATCCTATCCAAATGGAAGATAAAGTAATTTAAATCAAATTTAAACTTTTCATTAACCTAATTTTCAATGGAGGAGAATTGTGATGATCCAAGATTTACCAATCTCACAAACTCAAAACAGGAAAAGAAGATATCCAAAGCTATCCTAGTATCTATTGTAATTTGAGTCAAATAAATCATAAAAAACTAAAAATATTCCTTTAATATCAAACTAGAAATCAACGAGGTTCAATAAGAACAAGAATCAAAGCAAGATAATCATCCAAACATGCCACAAGTTTCACATCTTAGCCCTAGCTAAGAGGTTTAGTCAACCATAAACATAATTGAAACCAAATATCTTAAACAAAGCATGACAAATAAACTAGGAAAGAAGAAAAACTCTTTGGTAGCTGCTCCACCCTTATGCATGCTCCTAAAGACTTTTTCAAACCTTAAAAGATGCTTTGGAGCATCTTAGGGAGTCCTATTTATAGTTGTGGAACTCCAACTTTCGCACCGAGTTGGAAAAATCTACAAATCGCCGCAAATTTATGCGCTTTGCACAGTTTTCCAAAATATACTTCCAGAACTTTTCTTTTTTAGATTCAGAGTTTCAGAATATGTTTTTTTCAGGATAATTTTCAGGAATATATTTTTTTAGGACAATTTTTAGGATTCCTTTTCTTTTTCTTCACTTCAAATCTTCGATTCTCTTTATTCCTCACTTGGTTTCCTTGGATCTTTAGCATGTGAATTCTTCATTAATGACTTCAAAATCTTCATTTAATAATATTTTGAATATAAATCTTCCTTTTGACATTAATTTTATCTTAAGCTCTCGAAATCACCTCGCACATGAAAACATGCATAATTAAATCGATTAAACACTATCATGTTTATAAAACCAATGTATAAATAGGTAAAAATATGCAATATTTAACACTCAACACACCCCCAACCAGTATTTTTCTAGTCCCGAGCAAAACATGCATGAAGAAATCCTCAATTCTCAATGTTCAAATCACAATCCGAAAATAATCTTTTGTGTAATCAAGTTTGAATGAGTATAATTTAGAGAAGCGAGAGTGAAATTTTGAAAACCTAGAGCCAAATCACACGAGCAATCAATCAAATAGATTCTTTATCAATCATTTAAGAGCATAAGTTCATATATCAAGTTTTTTCAATGTGCTTAATGAATTCTATTTACTTTCCATAACATACTACTATTTCATAGTGTTAGCCATGCTCATCACCTCAAGTTTTATTAAATAATCAAGTACTGATTCCGAAGTTATCACCTTTTCCTTCTTTTTCTAGTTTTTGATTTTATATCGACGGTCCCTTTTATTTATTCATTTTTTTCAGACTCTTCATTCCTTTCCAGTCTTTTCATCATAGATGACCTTTTTGTCGATTTCTCTATTTTTTAACTGGTTCTTTTCATCTTTTTAAGGTGGATAAAATTCTCCAGACTTAATTCTCAATATCTTTCATTAATATACATACTAACAATGAGAAATTCTAGTACAATTCTTAGAAAGTAATTTGAATGTAGTTTGTGACTTAGATTAATATGATATTCAAACTTCCTCTTAATCAATTAAATGCAAGAATTTTGATGATAGTCTACTCGGTTAATCAAACGCCAACAATTTAAAGTTCAATCTCCTATCTTATCATCATACTCAAAGCATTCTTAATTCCACAAATTATCATCTCCTAAATGTGTTTTTAGCTTGAAAATTTAAAAATTTTCACAGTTTTTTCTCAAAACTAAGAAAACATTTATTAGTTTACCTAATCCACACCCCTAACCTAAAACCTACATTGTCCTCAATGTAAAAGATATGAGCATGCAATGCACATGAGACAATGAAAAGAAATGGGAAGTGATGGGAAGATAATACCTGAAGAAGGAGAATTAAAGCTTTTCCAAAGTTCTTAACATGTAAATGGTTAGCATGAAGACTAAACAAACTAAAATCAAACTATCCTAATCCTAAATCCTATAAAAGCAATAAATCTAACTACACCTCCGTTGGACTAGGAGGTCAATCCTGGTACATAGGATCAGTTAGAGGCATGGGCATATCCTCTGAATCAAACTTCTCAGCAATGGCTTGAGACGATGTCCATTCACTTTGAAAACATTGTCATTCATCGAATTCTTTATCTCGACGATTCCATGAGGATAGACATTAGTAACAATGAAGGGACCGGTCCAACGAGATCAAAGTTTATCTGGGAAAAGATGTAATAGAGAATTGTACAGAAGGATATTTTTAATCAGTTATGAATGTTTTATAAAGGATATTCCTGTCATGGAATACCTTCATCCAGTCCTTGTAAATTCTCGAGTTCTCATAAGCATCATTTTGGATTTCTTCGAGTTCAAGTGAAGTTTGCACAGCGAGTTAGCATTGTCTAAATTAAAGTTCAGATTTTTGATAACCCAGTAGGATCTATGCTCTAGCTCCATAGGTAGGTGGCAAGCTTGCCCATAGACGAGTCTAAAGGGAGACATTCCAATAGGGGTCTTAAAAGTTGTACGGTAAGCCCATAAGGCATCAATCAAGCGAATTGACCAATCCTTACAGTCAGGGTTAATCATTTTTTTCAGAATTTGTTTAATTTCTCTATTAGAAATCTTAGCTTGCCCACTTATTTGCAGGTAGTATGAAGTGCTCACTTTATGAGAGATGCCATATTTCTTCATTAAGTTCTCAAATGGCTTATTACAAAAGTGTGAACGTCCATCACTAATGATGGCTCAAGGCGTTTCGAACTGGGAAAGGATATTCTCTTTTAAGAATTGAATGACAGTTTTATGATCATTATTCTAACACAGGATCGCTTCGACTCACTTAGTGACATAGTCTACTACTAACAAAATGTAAATATTCCCAAATGATAGGGGGAATAGTCCCATGAAATTGATGCCCCAACAATCAAATACTTCAATGATAAGAATGGGGTTCAGAGGCATTATATTTCGATGGGACAACCCTCCCAATTTCTGACAACACTCATAAGCTTTACAAAACTCATGAGTATCTTTGAAAATTGTGGGCCAATAAAAGACACACTGTAGAATTTTGGCCATGGTCTTTTTAACAGAAAAGTGATAACCACAGGCCTGAGAATGACAAAAGGAGATAACTCTCTGATGTTCATTGTCTGGCATACATCTCCTGAGAATATGATCCAGGTAATATTTAAACAGATTAGGATCATCTCAGAAAAAATTACATACCTCGACGAAGAATTTTTTCTTATCTTGCGCAGTCTAATGTGTCGGCGTGAAACCTGTGGCAAGATATTTCGCAATCTCAACAAACCAAGGTAGTTGGGAGACTTTAAACAATTGTTCATCAAGGAACATGTCATTTATTGATTTTAGATCAAGGGAATTGAGGAGATAAATTCTTGAGAGGTGGTCAGCCACTACATTCTCTACTCACTTGTTGTTTCTTATTTCTATGTCGAATTCCTGGAGTAGGAGGATCCATCTTATCAGGAGAGGCTTGGCATCATTCTTAGAGAGAAGGTACTATAGCGTTGCATGATTAGTGTAAATGATGATCTTGGATCCGATCAAGTAGGACCTAAATTTTTCTGAAGCGAACACTACGGCTAAGAGTTCCTTCTTCGTACTAAAATAGTTCACTTGGGCAAAATTTAAAGTTCTACTATCATAGTGAATCACATAGGGCTTCTTCTCTTTTCTTTGGCTTAACATCACCCCAATAGCATAGTCAGACGCATTGCACATAATCTCAAAAGGTATGATCTAGTCGGGTGACTACATGATAGGAGTGGTAGTCAACATGTCCTTGAGCTTAGTAAAAGCTTCATGGTATTGTTAAGTCTACTCGTATGGTGCATCCTTTGAAGTAGATTACATAAATGATGAGAGAGATAGTTAAAGTCATTTTTAAATTGTCTGTAAAATCTAGCATGTCCTAGGAAGGATTGCATGTCACGTACGCTCTTAGGTGGAGGTAAGTTAAAGATAAGATCAATTTTTAGCCTTGTCTACCTTAATTCCCTTGGACGAAATTGTATGTCTAACACAATTCCCTTAGGAACCATGAAATGACATTTCTCCCAATCCAGAACCAAATTCTTTTCCTTACACGTTTCAGCACACATTTAAGATTTTCCAAACACTCGTTGAAGGATGGACTAAATACAGAGAAGTTGTCCATGACGACCTTTAAATATTACCCCACCATGTCAAAAAAATACTCAACATGCATCGCTGAAAAGTGGCGGGGGCATTACACAATCCGAATGGCATCCTTCTGTAAGCAAAGGTGCCATAGGGGCATGTGAACATTGTCTTCTCTTGATCTTTAAGGGCTATCTCAATTTGGATGTACCCTAAATAGCTGTCAAGGAAGAAATAGTAAGAGTAACCAACTAACCTTTCCAAAATATGATCAATAAAGGGCAAAGGAAAGTTGTCCTTCATTATGACGGCATTCAATTTTCTCTAGTCAATGGACATTCTCCAACCAGTAGTAACTCTAATTGGTACGAGTTCATTGTCGACATTGGCAAGATGGTGATTCTGGACTTCTTAAGAACCACCTGAGTTGGACTCACCCATTGACTGTTGAATATAGGGTATATGATACCCACATCCAACAACTTAAGCACCTTAGCCATAACCACTTCCTTCATGTTTGGATTTAATTGATGTTGTGGTTGCCGGGAAGTTTTCGCATTATCCTCAAGATGAATGCAGTGAGTACAAATCAAAAGGTAAATTCCCTTAAGGTCCGTAATCGACCATCCAAGGGCTCCTTTATGCTCAATGAGAGTGAAGATGTAACGCCCTGAATTTTGGGGACCGAGTAGATACTCGACTCCCGATATTCCGGGTGCCACTTATACTTTGCAGAAGCGGGGTTTTATAGTTCATTTTCACTTGGCATTTGAGCAATTTATGGAATTAAATTAGACTATGCGATGTACTCTGGAATAAATGTAAATTTTAATGCAAGTAAATTGACCAAGAAGTAAAATATGTTTATCCAGAGTATGGGACTACAACTGAGCAATATATAAAATTTCAAAAATACAAAATGCATCAACTCAAAAATCTCATTGATGTCCTAAAAGTGTCCTACATTGGCCCATCTAACAATTGGAAGTATGAGGACTCCTCCAAGTCTGTGTGAGCCTCCTCCAACGCATCAGATTCCTAATACCCGCATCTACGAAAGTGTTTGGTTGGTGTTTTAAAACACCGTCCCATAGTGGGAGTAAGTGATCAACTCAATGGTTCCATTAGCATCAAGTTACATAAGTTATCAATTCCATAGGTGCAAATAATGAGAAGCAACTAAGCACATGATTCCTAGATACTCTTGTTAATGCACATGCATGGTATTATGATATGATGCATGCCCTCACCATCCAACACTCCCTCAAGTGACACCATCTATACATTTACATATGACCAACACTCCCTCAATGCGACCTCGACTGCTGAGTCGCCAACCTATGCTAATGCAATACTATGAATATTCATGTTAGCTGAGTATTTAATTAAGTTCTTTCATCCAGTAAGATTGGGGAAGCTAAAACACCTCCATTTAATCAATGGCCTGATCTTGATCACTTGGCCCAGGGCGGCCGTAGTGGCTTTGAGACTGCGATCCATGATCCAAATTTAGGCATCATCCATTTATCTCACAAATTAATAATTTCAAAGGTAAGGCATGATACCCAAAGGTATGAAGATCAACTAGGTATGGGTCATCACCCAAACACCAAGTATGATCACTTAGTTCTAAGGTGCAGGCTTATCACATAACCAAATCACCACAAGGAAGGGCTCGTTACTTAATTCCATTCATGCCCAGGTCATTCGAACAATATTTTGGCATGGAGCCATCGGCCGGGTAATTTGACGGGAGCTGTTCGAAGGACCTATCACCTTCGGTGCTCACTGGTTATTCGGGGAGGCTCGTCACCCCAGCGTAGGTTAACAACATGGACATAATGTCCCATACCACCATGTCCGGCTCCCAAGACTTGGGGATCGTATCACTAATGATTAATAGTAGGCCCCTTAAAGGTATTAGGTGCTTAAGATTCAGGCAGGCGTAAACATACACGGTGAACATACATGGTTGGCCAACTGGTGGACTAATTCGGCTGACTCAGGTGAAGCATGACGCAACTGGCACTGGGCACAAGCATCCCTCATAGTCCAACTACTATCGGTTATCCGTCTTTAACCTGAATCGGTCGGATTGGCCCAGGGCAGCCGATCTAGTAGGGCTGCCCTTGCGAATCTTTCTGATTTTGCTGGCCAACCCAATTACCATTAGACTAAAATTCTATAACATGCTACAAACAATTCTACTCAAGAATAAGCAACCAAATTCATTAGTAGCTCGAGATATTCTAGCTAATATAGGCAAACAAAGGTAAGCAAGTGTATTTTTTAATCATCGCACAATTTACAACAACTAGATAATTATGCACAAGTATCAGGGGGAGAATGTGGAGCATATGGGTATGAAAAGTTCAGCAAAACACTTTATTCTAGCATACAATCAAGGATCAACTATTCTAGGCAAAATTCATAATTCATGAAGGGTATTGCACCTAAGAATTTCTCAATGTTTAACATGAAATTTTCAAATTTTACTACACAATCACTAATTACGACATAAGTTCGATAATCGACAACCTAATGGTAATGGTGTAACGCCCTGAATTTTCATGGTTAGAGTTTATACTTATGCCCGAGGAAACTGAGTGTTAATAATGTATAAATTGGATGCTTTAGAAATTGCGCCTTATTGTTTTTTTCATTTGAAGCATTTAAATCACATCCAGATAAAGGTAACATTCACAAGAATAAAATTGATTAGATTGATTATTTCATTAGAGTAAAGAAATTTAATAAATAATCAAATTCCTTCTCAATGAAAGCTTATTACATTAATTGAGTTTGCAGTAGAAGTATAAAACTAAATAATAAAACTATCTTCGTATTCTTTTAGTATGGTCTTCTAAAGGGAGATGGTCCTCTAGGTCTTCAAGTTATACATCACCTGCATCATCTGTACAGTTGGGAGAGAATTAATGCCCTACTCATAGTGATGGTTATCATCTAAGATTAACAGTAATTCAAGAGATTCATAAAATCAATGTAAAAGTTTTGATACATCCCATACTCTAAAACTACAAGAGGTATCAATGCACAAGCAATCTATATGAGATGCATGCCTAGCAAAGTATATGTAGTTTATTACATTTAGTGATTGCCACAACGTGGAATATAATTAGAGTTATCCGACTCACCCCACATCCCATACTATGGAGATTCACCGGCGTGTCCTATGTTTAACATGGATTTATGCGGTTATCCCAAGATGAACACAACACCTGACCAAGTGAATCATGCAACCCAGATTGGAGTGACTATTTGCGACATCTAACCCCCAAAAGAAAGACAGATTGAAGCGACTAAATGCGACATCCAAATCCTAAAAAGAAAAGAATTGATGTAACACGTATAATGATTTACATACATCAATTTGTACACCATCACCCATGAAACATGGAATTACGTGTCGCCGCAGGACCGCAATAAAAAATGCATTACGTTCACAATATTTATTCCACCGCTGGAAGAGAGATACTCAACATAGTACTTGCACCAAAATGTGAAATCCATTAAATCATGGGAGTTCAGGAATATTAAGACACATGCCCAAGCCTTAAAGATAAATAACACAAGGCCAATATAATAAAGAGAAGAGAGGCAATAACCAACTTAGAAAAGATAAAAATGGCAATGGCAAACGTAATAAAGAGGAGAGTGACAATGGTCAACTCAATAAAAGAAGAGTAGCAATGGCTAAATCAACAAAAAGACAAGGGACAATGGCCAACTCAAATATAAAGAGAGTAGTAATAACTAACTCAGTAAAGAGGAGAGTGCAAGGGCTAACTCAATAAATTGATAAAGGCAAGGGCAAGGCGTGTATCCATCGCCCCATATAAATTCATAAAGACTATTTGTAATCAACATTATACTATAATCCCAAAGGACAAATAATTGTGGTAAAACATATAATTGCAGAGAGGATTCATGGTAACATGAAGGCATGAAAAAGGCAAGATAAGTATAACAACTTAAATTAATGTAAGCTTAAAGGATAAAACCCCCACCTTTGGTTGCCTAATTGCTTATTATAAAGTTAAATGTCCAGATACACACCATAAGATTCGATCATGTCCTAGTTCATATGATTAAGAATAAATTAGATTCTGTTGTTGTACTGGGTATGATTGAATTCAAAAGAAGATCTTGGCTAAGGCATGATTTAGACATGTTATATGATACGAGAACTGGATGATTCTTAATGTCCATGTTTAGGGACTTCAGTGTGTTCTTTTACCGAGTTGACTTGGTTCGACTGGGTGAAGTAATTTCATGTCTTGCTATGGGAGAAGAAAAGAAGGAAATCTGGAAAAGAGAGGAGGATAGAAGGAATGATACATGATCTTACCAAGATGGGGATCAATTCTTCTTGGAATTTTGAATCTGAAGTCCTCGGCCAGATCTTTCTCCTGCTAGAAGAATCAGTGGTGCTCCCTTGCCTCTTCATTTTCTTCTTCCTCCTCTCTCATGTTTCTTTCTTTCTCTTTCTCTTTCTCTTTCTTTCTTTCTTTCTTTTCTCTCTTTTCTTTCTCTTTCCCTTTCTTGTTGATCAGACAGAGGGTCTGGACAGACCAGACTCTCATCCGAAGCTCTCTCTCTCTCTCTTGCGAAATGGCAGTTTTCCTTTTATAGCCAGTCCAAATCTGGGAGTTTCTTGCGTAGATATGCGTACATATCAAGGAACTCGCAGGCTTCCTTATGTAATATGAAATTGTGTAACTAGGAATGGATGAAAAATCGATGTTCTATCCTCCATTCTGTCTATGTGGAAGGAGTCGGGACAGTTTCTGGCTTCCTCGAATGGGATCGGATTCCCTTATAGTGGAAATTCGATGGTCCAGATCCATCTTGGATCGGAGTTTAATGGCGTAACTTAGATAGTTACGCAGTCCCCTGGCTTCCGGGCATTAAAATGTGGTAGGGTGGCTTTTGTTTTAATGGCAGATCTGGCCATAGTTGTCTTATTCCCAATCAGATCTTCTGGATGGCTTGGATTCATCGTCAAAAGCTTCCTAGCCCATGGGATGAGTGGCACAGATGAAGTTTGCACACGAATTTATGCAAAAGCATCTCTATGTGTTACGGTCTTTCTCTATGGAGAATGGAGAATGTAAATCTTTCTCCTTCTTTCCTTTCTCTCTTGCCGACATGGGATTGGTGGAAAATCACCTCTTAGGATAATGGATAGTTTGTATTAGAGGACGGTGTGTAGTGGAGGTCTCTCTCACTTCCGTGATCCCGATTTTATTACTTGTTGTTATAGCGGCTAGAGTGAGTTGGTTTGCATAATTCAGTGGGGTCCACTGTTTTGGGTTTCTAGGGGATCAAGTCCTTTATTCAAAACCTCCATAATGCGCTGCCCCAAGGGCCAAAATATGAAGCAAATCCGAGTTCTGGGTGGGCCACACTGCTAGTTGACGTGGTGATGTAATCGTTGTCGCTATGAATACGCTCATGTACATAAACGAACATGGGTGACGTGGTTTTGTTCGGACTAAGCCCCCCGACGTGATGGACGGTTCAGATCACCCATGCGGGTGATGATGGTGACCCACACTCATCACAGCCAACGATCGTCCATCGTTGGCAGGAGAGAGGAAGGAAGATGATTTCCTTTTTTGGAGATGTATTGGGTCAAACCTAGTTTGACCTGATTTCTAGTCTAGTGCACTGCTGGTGCGCATGCACCGTGCACACACGGGGTCAGCTGTGGGGTCCATAGTGATGTTTTTGAGCAATCTGCTCCATTCACATGAAGGGAAATGTCCTTCTACGATTACCAAGGAGGTTTCTTCACTCAATGGACACTAAAATCAATGCTTACAAGCTGATTTGTCAATTGGGCCACTTTTACAATGATCTAATGGCTGAAAATTTGACGTGTATGGTTAATTTATGATAACTAAGGATGATATAAAATTTTACATGAATCGGATTATGGAAACTGTGTTCTGGAATTTAAGAGTCTAGGTTAGTGGCATTTTCATAATTATTGATAATCTAAGAGTTTTAGGAAATCTAATGGCTCTATGTGGTTGTAGGCACATTTGTATGTAATTCTTATGATAGAACACATACCTAAATCACTATGGATGAGGGGTTACTTGTTGACCTAGTTAGGGGAATGTACATGTATCATGCCTTGTGATTGATGGTCAGATGACTTGATTTATGTATGAGATCTATTCTCAATGGTCCAATTTACGTTTAGAAAGTCGAGGTAAGGTTAGGTTAGCTAGATTGGTATCAATACATAGACATACTAGGTTAAATTCTACGGAAACACTCGAGAACTTTCAATACTCAGGCATTGAAATGTTTGGGGTATTATAAATGGTCCACACCTAGGAATAGTCTGACGGTTCGTGGAGCCGCTCCCAAGGTTTTGGTTCCAGGGGTTGGCGTATCGGAGCCCTGCGCCAATAGAATTTGCATGTTAGAGTGCATACAAGGGGCCTAAGATGTCGAAATTTGGAAAAGGGCTAGATTGATTACCTCTCTATTGTCGGTGAGCCACTTCTACGGGGGCGGAGTCGTGGGTTCCAATGTGGGTTGTGGTATGAGGAGAAATTCCCCCCAAGTCCAGCTCCTTAGGAGCTCTCTTCCTCTACTCTCTCCACTCTCTCTCTCTCTTGCAACAGAAAAATTCGTATGGGAGTAGTGAAGTGTAATTTTTAGACTTATATAGTCTGAAATTTGTATATAAATGGCCTTATGAGTTCTTTTTCTACCATGCATGCCCCTAGTGTGTTGGATCTTGGCCCATAGGGCTATTCTAAGGGCCCACTTACTCATCCGTGCAATGGGACAAGTGCCCCATCACTTAATGAGTGATTGGTTTGAATTTGGAGGCAATCGAATGTCTCGATTGACCTTGGGGACCCTACTTGCAATGGACGGTCGTCGACGATCGATCGGGGATACGACTATGTGGATACGAGCGGAGAAATATTCTTGACCCGTACCTCGAGTCTGGTCACAATCTAACGGTCAGAAAGTCACAATTTCATGGATGAGTGGAGGGTCCTTCTTCACTTATGTTTCAGATTCAGAACTATGAGAGTTGCGGGTTTCAAGCACTTCCTTCCCAGCCCAAGTTGAGCAGTTCTGGGCACTATCTTAATTTGCCACCTGCGACGGAGTTCGAGCTCATTGAGATGGACATTATTTTATAATTTTAGAACTAGTAGCCCACTAATGAGCAATCTAATGCATGTTCGGAGATTCGGGACATTTTTCGAATGAATTGGGTAGGGAGATTTCTCGGGTACAATTGTTAGGGTCTAGATTAACTAAGTTCATAGTGTGGCCTATTCATAATTAGTGAAAATGGTGATTCGATCATGATCACTCTAGATAGTTGGTTCTTAGGCTAAATGAGTGACCGGGTTGATTTGGTTTATTAATCAAGATCCGACCTATAGTTGTCTCGGCTTTAGGTAGGTCTCTATTTGATTATGGTTATCTCGATTGGTTAGTGATAAGTTGGCTAGATTTAGGCCCTATGTGAACAAATCATGCAGCTAAACTTGATGTTTAACTGATCTGTTAGATTCGTTGGCTTTTTATGGTTGATTAATCTTATTTGTGTGGTTCTTTATTGGTACCACCTATGTATAGGCTCACTTCGAATATCAAAGGTCAATAAGTGATGACATAGGCTAGCTATATTTTTTTAAAAAAATTAAGCATTTTTGGCCATCCAAAATAGCAAAAATTAAAGGCATTACAATCTACCCCCCTTAAAAACAATTTTATCCCTGAAATTGCCTAATGTAAATAGGTAAAGATATTCTAATTTCGTACGCCTAAGTTTAGTTGATTTCACATTCATATGCATGGTAGGGTGCATATTAACTATGCTAGTCTTGCTTTTGTAGTCTACCCCCCTTAAAACTTTTTCACTTTGATTGTTTACTATAATTTTTCAAAAGATTTGGATTCATGACGATGGTTCCCCTCTATCTAGAGTAAAAATATATGTTTTTAGTGTTCGACCAACACGAAGAGACGTTTGTAATGGGCTTGAATCCAATACATCGCTCTTCTACCTGACCAGGGTAGAAGGCTCGTTATATCCCTTCTTAGTCATTGTTTCGACCAGAAATGAAAGGTATTTGATTTGGGAATTATCTCATTTAATAATAATAAAGAAAAGAGATGAAGAGAATAATCATCACATTTATTCATTCTGAATTCATTTACATCCTTTCTATCATTTGATTCCAAGATAAAGTCTTTATGATTAAAAGTACAAGTATTAAATGGATTCAAATGTAAATTTCGGCAGCATTTCGGCTTATATCATTTAAGTCTCCATAAGAGAAGAGTTGTGCGGGTCTTCTTTCACATATATGTCTTCATGAATAATATGACAAGATATTGAAATATCCTAAAGAAAACTCCCCAAAATGACAGATAAATGCATCACTCTTAACTCATCTGCGCAACTCCTTGTTGAGTTGTACGGTTCTGCCATACCGTCTCTCTCTCTTCCCTCTTCAATACCTGTCAAGGTATCAGTCTTCTGAGAAAAATTGGATCCCTCAAATGAAGGGGAGGGGGTATTTATAGGCTATCACATGTGTGAACCCTCGAACCTTATGTCATGGGGCCCACTTCGCATCATTCGCGCACTTCAATACAGGCATTTCAAATAATGAGTTGCGTGGATCCGCGCAACTTTACTCTCTGTGTAACTCCACTTTCTGCGCAACTCTACTTTTCTTCAAATTCTTCTTTAATTTCTTTCTTCCTTCACTTCTTTTCTTAATCAAAAATCATGCTCCAACAGATGCCCCCTTGATTCGATGTTTGATTGATCATTAAATCAAATGAAGGATCAATATTTCCATGTCTGAGATTTGAGTTGCGCGGTCCTGCGCAACTCTTCTAATCGGGTCCCGCACAACTCCTTGTCGAGTCTCGAATCGCCTATAAATACTATGCCTTCTTCTTTTATTCCAAAATTTTTCCTAAACTAGAGCTCTTTGTCATGTAATCTTGGCACCTCGTGCAACTTACTATCCGCACAACTCTATTACCCGCGTAACTCGCTGTCAACACAACTCTCTACTTGTGCAATTCTCTTATACTTGGTACATTTTCTCCATTTTCTGAAACTTTGTCCAATTTTCTTCAAGTTCTGCATTTTCTTCTACTCCTTGAATTCTTCCTTTATTTCCCAAAACTTTATATTTGATCTGATAATCTTCATTCCACAGATATGAAGTGCTCGAAGGCTTCATTTTCAAGAAGGAAGAATCATTCATCCTCTTCAGAATCTAAACAGATTTTCCAAAGTTCTTGGGATTGCATAGAGATTAATGAAGAAGTCTTAAAATTTCCTAATGTTCACAACCCCAAGTGTAGGGTCACGGTGTAGTAATAATCTTGGTAAGACCGAGGTCAAATCCACAGAGACTAATCTCGTGTGTATTCTGAAAGTAACTAGAAGTAGAACTAGAAGAAGAAGTGAATCTAAATCTAAAATTAAAGGGAATAATTGTGAGGGATTTATTTAGAAACTTAAGAATTTAAAGGTGGGAACTAGGGTTTCCAAGGATCCACTTGTAGCAATTAGGGTGATCTATGCTTGATTCAAGGACACAACTGGAATCGGAGTCCTGTCTTGTCCAGTTGAAAGATATAGCAATTAAGATCCAATCTGAACTTCCATTGACCTAATTCTCAATGGATGAGAGTCGTGAGAACTGGAAGTGATTCCATCACCTAGCCATGTCCAGGAGACAATGGCAAACAACATGATATACCAATTCCACAATCAAACATAAGAGAATTGTGAAGATTAAAAGGGATTTCATCATCCAACCATGCCTAAGGGATAATGGTGAACAACATGATTTCCTAATTTCACAATCTCAAAGCATGAAAAGAAAATAATCAAAGTTATTGCAGTTCTATTGTAATTTGAGTCACAATAAACCATTAAAATTAAAAGTATTCCTTAAATATCAAACTAGAATCAAAGGGAGTTCAACATAAACATGAATCAAGCAATAAAAACATCCCATTACTCTACAAGCTTCCCCTCTTAGCCCTGGCTGTAATGACCTGGACAATTTTGTGCCAAGACCTGAGTACTAACTCTACTTTCCTTAGTAGCTTATTGGGGTAATTAGTGCTAAACTTGATTGCTTGTGAAATTTGCATCAATCACTTTAAATTTCATCTGCATGACTCAAAACCTGTAGAATCATTAGCGCTAGGTTACTCTAAAATCTGGGATTCATCGCTAAATCCAGTTGCCCTTGGGAATTTTTGAAAGCTTTGGATCAGACCTGGACCGCGCGTCGAAAGTCCGATAGCGATGATCTTAGGCTGTATTGGTCACCATGTTGGACTTGGCCATCACCTCAAAAATTAAGTCCAGATGATGTTCTGGGTCGATTTGATTGAGTCCGGAGTGAAGAGTGTGAGAACGGTGAGAAATTAAATAAGATTTTATGAAATCTGAGTCGTGTCGCTTGCACGATGATTTTAACCAATCTGACCATTGGATTCTGACCCAATTTCACCCTCTGATCAGGAAAGATGGCCCAGGCATGTCCTTGTGCTTGTGGACCTGATCGAGTTTCGGTGACTGTTGAATTGAGTGTGGTCCGCCACAGCTGATCTGAAGATTCGATCGGTACGAAAACTCAACCTGACCAAGATCCATGGTCAGTGAGCTTAAGTTCGACCTCTCGTGGAAAAAGGCCCACCGGAAGTGCTCCGTTGGATCGAGAGAAGCCTGTTTTGGTTATAACCTAAGTATACCTTGGCCCTGGGGTTATTTTCATCAATGTTAGGCCTATATATAGACCTTAAAACCCTAACTCTCTTTTTCATACGAATTTCCTAACCCTAGCTAAGAAAGAGAGAGGAAAAGAGAGAGAAAGTGAGAGAGAAGTTGGTGAATCATCTTAGATTCTTTCCTGTTCTTCTTCATCCTTAAACCATCACTTTAGAATCGTTATTCCGGCGATTCTAAGTTCATCCTTGGGTAAGTTAACCTAATGCTAATCTGTTTTAGAGCTTAGAATAGTTTATGTGTTATTGTAGCTCATTTCTATTCTTGTCTTAGGTTATCTAATCGCCGTTGATGAGGACATATCGTCTGAATCAGTTCGGTGTTCTATTTCTGGTTTAAGGTGCGGACTTTAATTGTATAGGTTATGGTTTTCAAGGCTTTCAATGTTAGCTAATGGTTTATTCTTGTTATGGATGAAATTTCACATGTCAAATGCTATGTTTATCTTGCGTTCATGATATGCATGTGTTATATAGCGATTTGTGTATTCTATGTATATGTAGGAAGTACCGTATACGTATAAAATATGAACCTGTGTTTGCCATGATTAATTGTCGTATACTGATGCTGATTGTATGTGTGTCAACTCCTTGGTAAAAGGAATTGTCCAAATGCATGTATTTCAACATACGTCATGTATGTTGAACTATGTATTCTAAGTGTTGGTAGAAATGTCTGTATGATTTAAAGTGTGATATATTAACCTATTTGCGGGCATTGAGAAGCAATTCTCAACACTCCTATTGATGTGTATGATTTCCTACATGCAAGTCATATTCCTTGTTGTTTAAGTTCTAGTATTACTTATGTGTAAATCCATGTTGAGTTGATGTTCTTCAAATGCTTACATACCACATGATTTGAGTCGTTGTTCCATTACTATTCTAAATTGTTGATATGAATATCTGTTGTAGTGGAATGCGTTTGGGACTATGGAATAGTCTAGGAAATCGGTAATCGGCCTTGAGATTGTGGTCGAGGCTGCTTTCGCCATAAAGGACGTAATTTGACGAACCCGAGTCGTATTAGAGTTGTCGGCAGTGGTTTGGCCACACGGAGTATTTGCACACTCTATGTCGTTCAACCCAACGTGCGCTCGTGCTAGTCGAGTTCGTCAAGTAACCCGATTGTCCGATGTATGTTCACCATGTATGGACGCTATTGTTTAAATCTAGGGTACTAAACTTACCAGTGCAAATCCTGTAAACCGTTGTACCTTGATCCGCTAAGACTCATGAGCCAGACATGGTGGTATGGGACACCGTGGTCGAGCTGTCGACCTACGCTGGGGTGACAAGCCTCCCCATAGTGACCAATGAGCAACCAAACTTGTGAGCCAATTATGGTGGTATGAGACACTATATTCGTGCTGTCGGCCTACATTGATTGGTGGTGAGCCCTTTGTAGTGACCTCGAGCATACCTGGATACCGCATTAAGGTGACGAGCCTTATTGTAGTAATGAAGGTATGATAGGCGTGCATTGATTGGTGACGAGCCCTTTGCAACGACCTAAAACCATATGATCGTATGAGATTGTCTGGGACTGACGACCCTAGAATGGATCACTATTTGGACGTTGATATGAGGAAGGTACCTTAGCTTCCCAATCTTGCTATATGAAAAGGACTAATAACAACTTGGTAATCATGTTCATGCACCGCATTTGCATGTGCCTGGAAGACGTGGCGCACTTTGAGGCGATGTCATGCGTAACGTAAGATAAAGACGCTGAGGGTGTACGCACAAGGGCAGGCATCATTCTGCATACATCCTTGCACTAATAAGAGTACTTAGGACATGTTTGATTGTTCTGCTTTATCATTACTGCTTGATTGAATTGATAACATGTTAACCTTTGCTTTCTTGTTCCATTGAGTTGATCACTCACTCCCACATTCTGGGGCGGTGTTAAACACCCACCAGACTCTGTCTTAGTTGCAGATGTTGATAAGACCTCTGAGGTAGAGCCGGAGATCGAGGATGATGAGGTTGCATTTTCTTTCATGCAGTTTTCTGGCGGGTTCTAGTGAGCCTTGTTCTGATGCGTGGGATTCTGGGATTTCTTTTGGAATTAAATGATGTAATTTGATACTTTTAATTTTGATAGCAACACTTGTAAGTACGACCTGGTATGTATATGTATTTCAGGGATTTGCACATGTACACATATATTTCTTTAAGTCTTCCGCTTGTGTTCTTCACTTATCCCTGAATTATGTTTGCAGTTTGGCTTAATCTATTCCATATTTTATGCACTCATACAGACAACATACATCCATCATTCAATATGTTGCATAAGTGATGTTTTGAAACTCGGGAGCTGAGTTATGCTCGACCCCCGAATTTCAGGGCGTTACAAGTTGGTATCAGAGCATGAATTGGATTAAACCGGACCTGGGTTATGGTCACACACCGCACGCTGTCGCTGCTTTAGTGTATTTGGGTGCGAGTTTATTGTAGATGTGTGTTTGTGTCTTGTTTCTTCTATCGGCGAAAGTTTACTAAAGACGATCGTCGAGATCGAGTCTGTGCTCTCTCCTAATCACCCACAGTGACCCGAAATCTCTTCTAGACGATTTATTAATGAGTCTAGATGGTTTATCTTCCCATCTCAACCCTTCAATTGTCTAGAAATCTGTGTTTGTATCAGATTTCTGCCCGAATGGCCCAATAGGCGTCGAATCATGCAAAGGGGCCGATCGGGGCATTTCCAAGAGGACCCAGGGGGGACCCACCTCATTTAGAGCTTAGGGGCCAGGAGGACCTCGCCCAAACAGTGAGCCATCACTGGACGGTCTAGAGACCGACGATGTCCTCGTCGGTTCGGCGAGCCCTCGCCGATCAGCGGGCCAAGCCGGGCGTGCCGGCTCGGGCTGACGAATTTATGGCCTAGTGTGGCCCACCCCTTCACGGTTTGCTAATTAAAACCTCTTCTAAGCCCTACTTCCTTCACAATCTACTCTCCCAAGCTCTCCTTTTCTTCAAGTTTCTCTCAAAACTCCACAAAATCTCTCTCAAATCTTCTTCTTCCTCCATTTTCGTGCACACCCATCCAACCCATCTCTAAACCTCACCCCCATTGCTATTTACATCTCCTTTTCTTCTCATTTGGGCTCTCAAATCCCTCTTTGGGATCTCAAGTGTGTGGAAGCTTCACCATTCTTCATATTCCTCTCTTTCTCTCATTTCCCATGACCCTCTTTGAGTTTATCACAGCCATATTTTTCATTTCTACCCTTCTTTCTTTGATGGGGAAGAAGAGAGCGCCCGTGGATGAAGCCGGGGCTAGCCGCCCAACTCGTGCACGGAGGCCGAGAGGTGCCGCCGCGAGCACGACCGCCACTCGTGAATTCCAGACCAAGCGGGATCTTGATCCTCGAGCTCCCATTGGTAGAACCCTGTTAGCGGAGTTATCTCATGGAGTCTATGAAGGCCGTAGGGTCCTTTTTGAGGCTCATGTTGATCCGCGGCTATTTGGCGAGTTTTTGTTGTTGGAGCGCCTGGAAGAAGCTGATTGGTGTCCCTTGTTTGAGGGCGAGTATCGCGCGAATGCAAGTACTATTTGAGCTCTTTATGCTAACATTCGTGATCCTTCGCTGGAGCCTCTGCAGTTTAAGATTCCTTATGGTAGCGGTCGGGAGGCTACAGTCAACGTCGCTTTGATATCCCGACTGCTAAATGTGCCACTTGGTGAGGTGCATGCTAGTGAGAAGAATTTGAACAGTATGCATGAGAGGGATCGTCGCACCTGGTTCTTATGTGGTCGTCTGGTCGAATGGCAGCCGAAAGAAGTCTTCTAGCTACCAACATGATAGACGACTTCCACTTGCTTTACCACATGTGTACGTTCAATGTATATCCAAGGTGGAGCAACCGCAACGAGTGTACGCGCCTGATGGTAGATTTTCTGTATCAGGTGGGGCAAGGAACGAAGTTATATGTGCCGACGTACATCTTGCGTCAGATTATCCTTATTGCTCGTTCGACTAGGAGGACCGAATCGCTTCCATTTGGCCGCCTTATTTGTAAGCTTGCCCATGAGTTTGGCTATAGGCTTAGGGCAGAGAAGCCAGTTCCTGTTCGTCATATTAATCTGACGACCCTTAAGCAGATGGAGATTGGTCCTCGTCGACAGGCCTCAGAGAGTGAGGATGAGTCAGAGAGTGATGAGGATGAGAGTTATGCTGAAGGTAGAGCTAAGATTGAAGAAGAAACAGAGCAGGACGAGGAAGAGGTTGAGGCACAGGATACGAGTGAGAGCTCTCCTCCTGTGGCACTAGAGCAGAGCACAAATCAGGCTGCCAGGGATGCCCGTATCGCTCGGCTTGAGGAAGGACAGGCTGTTCTACGTTAGGATATCATGGATCTTCGAGGCCTTATGAAGCATAAGTTCAGGAAGGTGACTCGAACTCTGAAGTCTATCCTGTGTTGCTTGTAGGATAAGAGTGCCCCGCCTCCATCTCCTGATTCTGATGAGTAGTAGTCGTTGTAGTCGTCCTCTACTTTGTGTTGTTGTTTCTTTTTGTGTGTAGCCGTTGTTGGCTTTGTAGTTGGAGTTGTTTGTAGTTGTTTGTTGTTGTTTGAAGTTTTAGATGTTGTAGATCACATGTTTTCCCTGTCGTGATTCATGTAATGCTGCACTACTTGTATTGCGATAAATTTTGTTAAATGGAATGCATGTTGTTTATCATTGAAGTTGTGTTGTGATTGCTGTGTGGGTGGATTATGTGGACATAGAATCTTATAGGTTGCGTCCTCTGTTGAATGTAGGGTATGCCTCCTAAGGGTTCAAAGACTTCGGCCCGTCTCTCCTTGGTTGAGTCGCTTGCTGAGGTTCCTCCCCTGAGCGATAGCCAGACGGATCCACAGTCGGGCCCGTCTCATGCTGGTGTTGGGCCGACACCTATGGCTCCTCCAGTCACGCCTTTGGTTCCTGAGCCGAGCCGTGCATCTTCGTCTGCTCCGTCTTCTAATAGGTTTGAGCAGATGATGTTGTTGATGCAGCAGCAGCAGCATTCCTGTCTTCCATGGCTAGCATCTTTGCTCAGTTAATGGGGGCGACTCCACCTGCTTCACCTATGCCCCCATCTGGGAGCGCTAGTGCGAGCGGCACTTTTGAGTGATTCTAGCGCTTACGACTTCCCACATTTGCAGGTTCTCATAGACCCGAGGAGGCCGAGTATTGGATTGATCGCATCTCTAAGATGCTGAGACCGCTGCATTGTTCAGAGGTTGAGCAGGTCGAGCTTGCCTCCTTCATGTTTGAGAAGGAGGCCAGTCTATGATGGGACAGTGTTCTTTGCACTGTCGAGGAAGGATTTGAGTGGTCGTGGCAGGCGTTTGAGGCACGCTTCCACGAGAAGTATTTCCCGGTTACGTACCGACATGAGAAGGAGAGTGAGTTCCTTCGCCTCCGCCAGGGAGGGCTGTCGGTGACGGAGTATGAGAACCGGTTCACTAAGCTAGGTCGGTATGTTCCTTTGATTCTGGGCAATCAGCCGATGAGGATGCGGCGCTTTTCTGAGGGATTGAGGCCTGAGATCCGATCAAAGATATGCTGTGCTAGCATTTCTTCCTATGCAGAGTTGGTGACCATGTCCTTGCGAGCAGAGCAAGACGGGGACAGGTCGTCCCGTATGCGAACACCTACGGTTCCTAGACCTGCACCTTTTCTCGGCAAGAGGCCGCGGGCAGATTCTCCTCCTAGGCGTTCAGCGCCGCTCACTCAGCAGATGCGAGCTGATCTTCGCTGTTCGTATTGTGGGAAGATGGGGCATTTGGAACGTTTTTGCTTTTCACGTATGCGGGCCAGTGGTTTTACTCCACCGCAGAGGATCAGTCGTCCGATGCCTCAGGTTATTTCACCTCCACCTCTTCGTTCAACGCCAGCTCATCCATCCTTCAGACCTGTTGTACCTAGCTTCAGGCCACCTCAGTGGCCCATGGTTCCTCCACCGAATCGTCAGCAACAGGCTCGAGTTCATGCGCTCTCAGCTGAAGCGCATATGTCTGACGTGTTGCCGAGATCCTTCGAGGTTACAGTGCACATTGAAGGTAGTCCCGTTTCTATGTTGGTGGATACAGGGTCCACTACCTCTCTTATATCATATGCGCCAGTTAGGCGTTTGAGTTTGAGTACTATTTCTATAAAGAGAGTGATGCTCACTACCGCTACGGGGATTTCCTCTACTATGAACAAGCATTGTATGGATTGTTGGGTTGATCTAGGAAGTGGATCGATTCGTGTTGACTTTTTTGTCACACCTCTTTTTCATTATGATGTTATTATGGGTATGGATTGGCTCACGAGGATGCGAGCAGAGATTGATTGTGAAGCAAGGTCGGTGACAATCCATGGACCTGAGGGCGAGACAGTTACTTTCCCAGTTAAGGTCAGTTACCCTTTTTATCTTGATTATTATACTTCTCTGTTGGAGAGTATGGCTAAATTGGCGTTTGAAAGCACGCCTGTGGTTCGGGAGTTTGAAGATGTGTTTGAGTCGATTCCTGGATTACCTCCTCAGCGTGAGATTGACTTTATTATCGATCTCATGCCGGGTGCAACACCCATTTCTTTGCCCACCTATCGTATGCCTCCGAGTGAAATGGAGGAATTGAGGAAGCAGATAGATGGTTTATTGAATTTAGGCTTTATTCGACCTAGTGTGTCTCCTTGGGGAGCACCTGTCTTGTTTATGAAGAAGAAAGATGGTTCCTTGCGATTATGTATTGATTATCACATATTAAATCAGGTCACTGTGAAGAATAAGTATCCTTTGCCCAGGATAGATGATCTGTTTGATCAGTTGAAGGGGGCACGGTACTTTTCGAAGGTTGATCTGCAGTCAGGGTATCACCAGTTGCGCGTCAAGAATGAGGACGTGCAGAAGACCGCTTTTAGGACTAGCTTCGGTCACTATGAGTTCCTTGTGATGTCGTTCGGTCTTACGAACGCACCGGCCGTGTTCATGGATCTGATGAACAGGGTGTTTCGGCCATTCTTATTCCGATTCGTCATTGTCTTTATCAATGACATCTTGATATATTCTACGAGTCGGGAAGAGCACGAGGAGCACTTAAGAGCGGTTTTGGATACTCTCAGGAAGAATCAGCTTTTTGCGCAGTTCAAGAAGTGTGATTTCTGGAAAGAGGAAGTCAAGTTCCTGGGACATGTGGTGTCCAAGGAAGGGATAACTGTCGATCTTGCCAAGGTAGTTGTAGTGCAGGACTGGAAGCAGCCTGGTTCAGTTACTGAGGTAAGGAGCTTTCTAGGTCTAGCAGGCTATTATCGACGCTTCGTACGAGACTTCTTGAAGATAGCCAGACCATTGTCTCAGCTGACACGGAAGGATTTGAAGTTTGCTTGGAATGAGAGGGCGGAGGTAGCTTTTCAGGAGCTGAAGGACAAGTTGACGTCTACCCCTGTGCTAGTATTGTCAGAGCAAGGGGTTAAGTATATTATATATACTGACGCCTCTCGTGTTGGCCTGGGTTGTGTCCTTATGCAGAAGGATAGGGTGATTGCTTATGCTTTGAGACAGTTGAGGAAACACGAAGAGAATTACCCTACTCACAACCTGGAGTTGGCAGCTGTCATTTTCGCATTAAAGCTCTGGAGACATTACCTCTACGGAGAGGAGTTCGAGCTCTTTTGCGACCACAAGAGCCTTAAGTATATTTTCATGCAGCGTGACTTGAATATGAGGTAGCGCTGATGGATGGAAACATTGAAAGACTTTAAGTTTGATGTTTCTTACCATCAGGGCAAGGCGAACCTTGTGGCAGATGCATTGAGTCGTAAGAAGGCTATAGAGTTTGCGGCTCCGCTAATGATAGCAGAATGGGACATGTTGGAGTTTGTGCGAGACTTTGAGCAGAAGCATACGGTGGAAGAGCCGTATGAGGTTATTGCACACATTCGTGTACAGCCCCTCATTGACGAGAAGATCGTTGTAGCTCAGGCAGATGATGAGCTTTTGGCCAAGATGAGGAAGTGGGTTGGTACAGATGAGAACTCCGACTGGAGTGTTAGTTCTGATGGGGGCCTACGATTTCATGGCCGATTATGTGTCCTAGACATTCCTGACTTGAGACGGGAGGTTCTCGAGTTAGCCCATAGTTCTAAGCTGGCGATGCATCCTGGTAGCACGAAGATGTATCAGGATATGAGAAGATCTTATTGGTGGGACAACATGAAGGTCCATATTGCTGAGTTTGTATCTCGTTGTCTCATGTGCCAGCAGGTCAAGGCAGAGCATCGCCAACTTCCTGGGTTGCTTCAGCCCATGCCCATAGTAGAATGGAAGTGGGACTTCATCTCTATGGACTTTATTTCTGGGTTGTCGAGAACGAAGAAGGGACATGACTCTATTTGGGTGATCGTCGACCGATTGACGAAGTCGGCTCACTTCTTACCGATTAGAGTCACAAACTCTGCAGACGAGTTGGCTAGGCTGTATATTAAGGAGATTGTACGTCTGCATGGAGTTCCCTTAGAGATTGTGTCTAACAGAGACACGCGTTTCACATCTATCTTCTGGACTCGTATCCAGGAAGCGATGGGTGTGAATTGAAGTTTAGCACCGCATTTCATCCGCAGACAGATGGGCAGACGGAACGTGTGAATCAGATCGTGGAAGACATGTTGCGAGCTTATGTTTTGGATTTCAAGGACAGTTGGGATGATTGTCTCCAGTATGCAGAGTTCGCATATAACAACAGTTTCCAGGCGAGTACTGGCATGGCTCCCTATGAGACGTTGTATGGTCCCCCGTGCAGAGCACCGCATTGCTGGGCAGAAGTTGGCGAGCGTAGTTTGCTTGGCCCGGAGTTGGTGCAGGTGACTTCAGAGAAAGTTGACATTATTCGACGTCGACTTCTGACAGCCCAGAGCAGGCAGAAGAGTTACGCCGATACGAGGCGGCGACCGCTTAGTTTGAGGTTGGAGACCATGTATTTCTCAAAGTCTCTCCTCTGAAGGGAGTTCTGCGGTTCGGTAAGAAGGAAAAGCTTACGCCGAGATTTATTGGTCCATTTCAAGTTCTGGATCGAGTGGGAGCGGTAGCATACCGCCTTGCTTTGCCCAAACCTCTTGCGGGCGTGTATAACGCATTTCATGTTTCTATGCTGAAGAAGTACGTTCCTAATCCTTCGCATATTATCAGTTGGGAGCAGGTGCAGTTGAGCGAGGATGTCACATATGTATTGCGACCGATGCGTATTTTAGACAGGAAGGAGCAGGTATTGCGTAGCAAGATCATCCCTCTTGTGAAGGTACTATGGACGCATCATAGTGAGGAAGAGGCTACTTGGGAATCTAAAGCTGAGGTTAGAAAAAGCTACCCTCAGATCCTTGAGGAATATGAGAAGGTACGAATTTCGAGGACGAAATTTTCTTTAAGGGGGGTAGATTGTAATGACCTGAAAAATTTTGTGCCAAGACCCGAGTACTACCTCTACTTTCCTTAGTAGCTTATTGGGGTAATTACCACTAGACTTGATTGCTTGTGAAATTTGCATCAATCAGTTTAAATTTGATCTGCATGACTCAAAACCTATAGAATCATTAGCGCTAGGTTACTCTGAAATCTGGGATTCATCGCTAAATCCAGTTGCCCTTGGAAATTTTTGGAAGCTTTGGATCGGACCTGGACCGCGCATCGAAAGTCTGATAGCGATGATCTTAGGCTGTATTGGTCACCATGCTGGATTTGGCCATCAACCTCAAAAATTAAGTCCAGATGATGTTCTGGGTCGATTTGATTGAGTCCGGAGTGAAGAGTGTGAGAACGGTGAGAAATTAAATAAGATTTTATGAAATCTGAGTCGTGTCGCTTGCACGACGATTTTAAGCAATCTGACCATTGGATTCTGACCCAATTTCACCCTCTGATCAGGAAAGATGGCCCAGGCATGTCCTTGTGCTTGTGGACCTGATCGAGTTTCGGTGACCGTTGAATTGAGTGTGGTCTGCCACGGCTGATCTGAAGATCCGATCGGTACGAAAACTCAGCCTGATCAAGATCCATGGTCAGTGAGCTTAAGTCCGACCTCTCGTGGAAAAAGGCCCACCGGAAGTGCTTCGTTAGATCGAGAGAAGCCTGTTTTGGTTATAACCTAAGTATACCTTGGCCCTGGGGTTATTTTCATCAATGTTAGGCCTATATATAGACCTTAAAACCCTAACTCTCTTTTTCATACGAATTTCCTAACCCTAGCTAAGAAAGAGAGAGGAAAAGAGAGAGAAAGTGAGAGAGAAGTTGGTGAATCATCTTAGATTCTTTCCTATTCTTCTTCATCCTTAAACCATCACTTTAGAATCGTTATTCCGGCGATTCTAAGTTCATCCTTGGGTACGTTAACCTAACCCTAATCTGTTTTAGAGCTTAGAATAGTTTATGTGTTATTGTAGCTCATTTCTATTCTTGTCTTAGGTTATCTAGTCGCCGTTGACGAAGACATATCGTCTGAATTAGTTCGGTGTTCTATTTCTGGTTTAAGGTGCGGACTTTAATTGTATAGGTTATGTTTTTCAAGGCTTTCAATGTTAACTAATGGTTTATTCTTGTTATGGATGAAATTTCACATGTCAAATGCTATGTTTATCTTGCGTTCCTGATATGCATGTGTTATATTGCGATTTGTGTATTCTATGTATATGTAGGAAGTACCGTATACGTATAAAATATGAACCTGTGTTTGCCATGATTAATTGTCGTATACTGATGCTGATTGTATGTGTGTCAACTCCTTGGTAAAAGGAATTGTCCAAATGCTTGTATTTCAACATACGTCATGTATGTTGAAATATGTATTCTAAGTGTTGGTAGAAATGTCTGTATGATTTAAAGTGTGATATATCAACCTATTTGTGGGCGTTGAGAAGCGATTCTCAACACTCCTATTGATATGTATGATTTCCTACATGCAAGTCATATTCCTTGTTGTTTAAGTTCTAGTATTACTTATGTGTAAATCCATGTTGAGTTGATGTTCTTCAAATGCTTACATACCACATGATTTGAGTTGTTGTTCCATTACTATTCTAAATTGTTGATATGAATATCTGTTGTAGTGGAATGCATTTGGGATTATGGAATAGTCCAGGAAATCGGTAATCGGCCTTGAGATTGTGGTCGAGGCTGCTTTCGCCACAAAGGACGTAATTTGACGAACCCGAGTCGTATTAGAGTTGTCGGCAGTGGTTTGGCCACACGAAGTATTTGCGCACTCTATGTCGTTCAACCCAACGTGCGCTCGTGCTAGTCGAGTTCGTCAAGTAACCCGATTGTCCGATGTATGTTCACTATGTATGGACACTATTGTTTGAATCTAGGGTATCAAACTTACTAGTGCAAATCTTGTAAACCGTTGTACCTTGATCCGCTAAGACTCATGAGCCGGATATGGTGGTATGGGACACTGTGGTCGAGCTGTCGGCCTACGCTGGGGTGACGAGCCTCCCCGTAGTGACCAGTGAGCAACCAAACTCGTGAGCCGATTATGGTGGTATGGGACACTATATTTGTGCTGTCGGCCTACAATGATTGGTGACGAGCCCTTTGTAGTGACCTCGAGCATACCTGGATACCGCATTGAGGTGGCGAGCCTTATTGTAGTAACGAAGGTATGATAGGCGTGCACTGATTGGTGACGAGCCCTTTGCAACGACCTAAAACTATATGATCATATGAGATTGTCTAGGACTGACGATCCTAGAATGGATCACTGTTTGGACGTTGATATGAGGAAGGTACCTTAGCTTCCCAATCCTACTGTATGAAAAGAACTAATAACAACTTGGTAATCATGTTCATGCACCGCATTTGCATGTGCTTGGAAGACGTGGTGCACTTTGAGGCGATGTCATGCGTAACGTAAGATGAAGACGCTGAGGGTCTACGCGTGAGGGCACGCATCATTCTGCATACATCCTTGCACTAACAAAAGTACTTAGGACATGTTTGATTGTTCTGCTTTATCATTACTGCTTGATTGAATTGATAACATGTTAACCTTTGCTTTATTGTTCCACTGAGTTGATCACTCACTCCCATGTTCTGGGGCAGTGTTAAACACCCACCAGATTCTGTCTTAGTTGTAGATGTTGATGAGACCTCTGAGGTAGAGCAGGAGATTGAGGATGATGAGGTTGCATTTTCTTTCATGCAATTTTCAGGCGGGTTTTAGTGAGCCTTGTTCTGATGCGTGGGATTCTGGGATTTCTTTTGGGATTAAATGATGTAATTTGATACTTTTAATTTTGATAGCAACACTTGTAAGTACGGCCTGGTATGTATATGTATTTCAGGGATTTGCACATGTATGCATATATTTCTTTAAGTCTTCTGCTTGCATTCTTCACTTATCCCTGAATTATGTTTGCAGTTTGGCTTTATCTATTCCATATCTTATGCACTCATACAGACAACATACATCCATCATTCAATATGTTGCATAAGTGATGTTTTGAAACTCGGGAGCTGAGTTATGCTCGACCCCCGAATTTCAGGGCGTTACACTGGCTAAGAGGTTTAGTCAACCATAGTTATGATTGGATCTAAAACCCTAGAAGAAATCATGAAAAACTAAGAAAGAAGAAAAACGCTTGGCGATGGCTCTCCACCCTTGTGCTTCACTCCTCCAAACCCTAGATAGATGCCCAGGGATGCCCTGGTGACTCCTATTTATAGTTGTGCAACACCTCCTTTCTTAATAACTTGGAAAATTTTGAAAACTGCCTTAAATTTACGTACTCTGCGTAACTCTGCCTAACTCTGCACAAATCGTTCGATGTCATCGAACCTCCTTCGATGTCATTGAAGGTTCCTTTTATACATGCTTTTTCACATTATTGTAACTTCATCCATACTGTGTAACCTTTTATCTCATTGAGGGTATCTTCGATGTCATTGAGCATTGTTCAAGGAATCAATAATGCGTCCAAAACAGTCCAGCGATTTTTCTGAAAATCCACAAAAAATTTGATGTTATTGAACTGGCTTCGATGCCATTGAGCATAGCTTCGAGTCATCGAACAAGTCCTCGAGTCATCAAAAAATATCTTCAATTTGTTCAGCGACCAAGTTGATTTTCGTTCATAAATTCGATGTCATCAATTGGTAGCTTCGATGTTATCGAACGGTGCTTGATGACATGGTTAATGTAAATTCTGCACTTGTTCTTTCGACTTCTTTCCTTCTCCACTTGGTTTTCTTGAATTTTAGAACCTTGAAATCTTCAATCTTTATCTCTTAAGATCCATTCTTTGCCTTAGTGATCTTTGAGCGTCAAATCCATGCTTTTGTCACATTTTCCAATCCAAGCTCTTAAATTCACCTTGCAACACAAACATGAGTAAAATAGGACATTAAGCAGTACCATGATCATAAACCAAAATATAAATGGGGGATAATATGCAATATTTTACCCTCGACACAATCCCTAACCAATATTTTGCTAGTCCCGAGCAAAGTATGCGTGAAATAAATCTCAATACTTAATGTTCAATCCTCTTTAAGAAAACAATCTTTTGTTCACTCAAGTATAGATGGCTAGAGATAAGATATGAAAATGAGATTTTGAAAACCTAGAGCCGAATCACATAAGAAACTAATCAAATAAGTTCTTTATCTATTAAATCAAAGCATAGTTTGCATATCAAGTTTTTCAATGTGTTCAGTGAAAATCAACTTACTTCCTGTACGAATACTGTCAATTCATCATGTTAGCCATGCTCATCACTTCAAGATCAGTTTGAAACTCAAGTACTGATTTTGAATTTATCCCCTTCTCCTTCTTTTTCCAGTCTTTGATTTTATATCGATGACAGTCAATTTTCATTCTTTATTTTTGCATTCTTTTCTAGTCTTTTCATTCTTTTTCATAATACATGACCTTTTTGGCGATCTCCTATTTTTTAACTAGTTCTTTTCTTTTATTAAGGCGGATAAAATTCTCTAGACTCAATTCTCACCATCTATCAATGATTCACATACTAGTCATCAGAACTCTAACATGTGTTACAAAAGACAAATTGAATGTGTCTTGTAATTTAGATTAGCATGATATTCAAACTTCCTCTTAATCAATAGAGCGCAAGAACTTAAGTGATAGATTACTTAAATGATCAAACTCCAACAACTCAAAATTCAATCTCTATCTTATCATACTTAAAGCATTCTTAAGTACGCAAATTCATTGCTTCCCAAAAAGATTTCACTTGAGACATTAAAATGTTTTTAAATTTTTGCTCAAAAAATGAGAAAACACTGATTAGTTTACCTAATCCCCCATCCCCAACCTAAAAATCTACATTGTCCTCAATGTAAAAGAAATAAGCATGTAATGCAAAAGAGGCAATGAAAAGAAAAGGGAAGTGATGGAACGGTAATACTTGAAGAAGGAATTTTAAGGCTTTTCCAATGATCTCAGTGTGAAGATGGGTTTGCACAAGAATTAAACCCAAAAAAAAAGTAAACTATCCTAAACGATGGAAAGCAAACTATCCTAAAAAGAGAAAAAGAAATTGTCTTAATCCAAACATATATGAAAGCAATAAACCTAACTATACCTCTGTCAGACTAGGAGGTCAATCCTAGTAACCAAGATCAATCAGAGGTATGGACATGTCTTCTGAATCAAGTTTCTTAACAAATGTCTTTAATCAATGTCCATTCACTTTGAAAATATTGCCATTGTTTGGATTCTGAATCTCAATAACCCCATGAGGATAGACATTAGTAATAATGAAAGGGCAGGTCCAACGAGATTGGAGCTTACTCGGAAAAAGATGTAACTGAGAATTGTATAAAAGGACCTTCTGACCGGGTGTGAATGATTTCTGAAGAATGTATCGGTCATGAAACACCTTCATCCTGTCCTTGTAAATTCTCGAGTTCTCATATGCATCATTTTGGATCTCTTCAAGTTCATTCAACTGAAGTTTGCGTAGCGAGCTAGTATTGTCCAAATTGAAATTTTGATTTTTATTAGCTTAGTAGGCCCTATGTTCTAACTCCATAGGCAAGTGGCAAGCCTTCCCATAGATAAGTCTAAAGGGAGACATTCCAATAGGGATCTTAAATGTTGTATGGTCAGCATAAAGCATCAGTTAAGCAGATTGACTAATCCTTACAGTCAGGGTTAACTGTTTTCTCTAAAATATGTTTAATTTTCCTATTGAAAATCTCAGCTTGCTCACTAATTTGTGGGTGGTATGGAGTCTCACTTTGTGAGAGATGCCATATTTTTTCATTAAGTTCACAAATGGCCTATTACAAAAATGTAAACCTCCATCACTAATGATGGCTCGAGATGTTCCGAACTAGGAAAGGATGTTCTCTTTTAATACTTTTGTAAGTGCTATAGTTTATAACCCTGTTTGTTGTCAAATTTGTGGTGCCAAAATCACTATTATACTCTGTTATATATAACTTGCATAAGTGAAGCTCTCTCAAGGATCAACATTCATAATCAGCTAAAGCTCACAACAAGTAAAGCTCACAAGTACAAGGAGCAATCTTGAATGCAAGAACTGCTCACAAGACAAGACTCAAGCTGCAAGACTTTAAGAAGAGTATAAGGCAGTTTGTAAAGAACTCAAGACTCTTTCAAGATTGAGCTACATCAAGATTTCAAATTCATCAAGACTTCAAGGCTCATACTTCAAGGTCACTTATTCCTAATGTTTCAATGTCCATACTTCATGGTTGAGGTTTGACTGACCATAGGTTGACCTTAGAAGTAGGTCATTTTGGATACATAAGTCGAATGTTATTTTACATGAGTTTGGTCTGTTCTTCGACTAGTCCTAGGCCTTCTTCGACTAGTCCTAGAGTTGCTTCGACCAGTCTAAGAAATTCCTCGATCAGTTGTGAGTTTGTTACAAATTTCGGATGAAATCTGTTAGTCTTCGACTAGTTCAGGAATCTGTTCGACCAGTCGAAGGAATAGTGTCGACTGCATCTTCGACCTGTCGAAAATCTGCGACTCAAAATATAGCGATGTTTAATAGGTTCTTTGACCGGTCGAAGGAAACCTACGACCAGTCGAAGGTGACCTACGACCAGTCGAAGGAGACCTTCGACCAGTCGTAGAACGGTCAGAGCTTATCCCGCCGGATCTTTCAAATATCTGTTATTGCTTCGACTAGTCGAAGAGCTCCCTAGACCAGTCGAAGACATGATCTGCTCACCTATAAATAGTGCGCGAATCTCAGAAGAAATTATCGAATTAATTAATCTATTCAAGCCAATCTTCATCGAACTTCTGAGAGATAATTCTGTGCTCCATCTAAGCTAAGTGTGCTTATTTAATATTCTCTTTCCTTAGCTTTATTTTAATTGATTTTATTTCTGCTATTCCAATCTGATTTGATAAGAGGAATTATTATTCCCTTTCTTTGGAATCAAAATCAATTAAGGCAAGCCCTATTCAGTTTAAGTTAAAATCTATTAGAATTAGAACCATTGTAATTGAGTACTGGACATTGAACTTGGACATTCAATCATCTACTCTGATTTGGTTCTACCGGGCTGCTACAATGAAGGAGATAATCAGGTATTTTACATTTAATTGTAAATTCCTTTTTGTTTTGGTTTCTTTCAAGATTTGCCAGAAAAATCTTGTTGTATTGGTTATCTGAGGAGAGCCAGGAAAACTCAGAAGTGGGGTTTTTTTAATTGTGTAAGCCCACATACAAAGACACAATTGTAAAGGTTTTGGGTGAACCTGGGAAAACCTATTTTAGTGAACGCTAATATCCCCTGTGTGAGGATATTAGGAGTGGAGTAGCATTTTGTGTGGCTGTTGTTTAACAGTTGGTGAACACACAGGCGAACCACTATAATCCCTTGTGTTGTGGTTGAATGATTTATACTTCTGATTTTTAATTATTCTTTTGTGGGATATATGTATGGTGGTGAATGTTGTAATCATTTAATTCAAGCATTGTGAGAATGTTGTAATAGTTTAGAATTTATTCTCTACTATTCCTTTATCGCTTGATATTTTAATTTCTTTTGAAAGTTGTTCCAGCAAGGTTGCCCTGCCATTTTTATGGTGTATGGCTGTCCCTAGAACAATACATTTGTGATTCAATTTATTTTAATTCAGTTTGTATTTATTTCTATATTCCTCTTCGATTTGAGATTTGATACAAAGATCTTTCTAGAAATAAGGTTGTCCTACCATAAACTCTGGTTTTTGGTGTAAGGTTGTCCTTAGAATAACATTTGTATCAACCTCTCAAGATCTGAATTTTGAGGCTGTTTTTCTTTCCTGCATTGTGATTTACTTTGGCTATCATATTCTATTTAATTCCGCTGTTATAAGTTTTATTTGGCATCGTCCTATTCACCCCCCCCCCCTCTAGGACATGTAGCTAGGCCTTTTCAAGTGGTATCAGAGCCTAATAGCTCTTTTTAATTCTTGGATTTAATTCCTGAGCTAACGATTTAAGCTATTTAAGATGTCAAATTTTGATAGCCTTTCAGTCACAAGGCCTCCACCCTTTGATGGCTCCAACTATGCCTATTGGAAAGCCAGAATGAGGATCTTCCTCAAATCAATGGATGAAAATGTGTGGCAAGCCACAGTGACTGAATGGAATCCTCCTATCATGGAAGTTACTGGGGTTGATGGTTCAAAGTCTATGAAAGCCACACCATATTACCAATGGACCACTCTTTAGGAAAGTGAAGTAGTGCAAATGCTAAAGCACTAAATGCAATTACTTGCGCACTATCACCGGATGAGTTCAAAAGAATCATTTCCTATGATACTACAAAGCAAGCTTGGGATATATTAGAAATGACACACGAGGGTACTACAATTGTCAAAAAATCTAAAGTCCAACTCCTCACAACCAGATTTGAAGAAATTCATATGGAGGAAAATGAAATGTTTATGGACTTTTACACTAGATTGAATGACATTGTAAACTCAATGTGGGCTCTTGGCGATAAAATCCCAGAAAGTAAAGTGTGTCCAAAAATATTACGCTCACTTCCTGAACGGTTCAATTCTAAAGTAACCGTGATCCAGGAACTTCGTGATACGGATAATATGAGGGTAGAAGAACTAGTTGGTTCTCTACAAACCTACGAGTTAAACTTTAAAGCTCCTAAAGGTAAATCTATCGCACTAAAATCTTCTAAATGTAATTCAGAAGAAAATTCTGATTCAGAAGATGATATGGCTCTTTTAGCTAAGAAATTTTACAAGATTTTCAAAAGCAAGAAAAGGATTGATTTTCAAAAGTCAAATGATAAAAAGAAGTTTAGACCCAAATCTCAAAAATCTTTAAAAGATAGTCAATGTTACAATTGTTAAGAATATGGGCACTTAGCAAATAGATGTCCCAAAAGGGACAAACCCAAGAAGAAGGGTATGTTGGCTACATGGGATGAATCATCTGATTCTGAAGGTTCTTCTGAATCAGAAGATTCTGAAACTGAGTCGGGCAATGAAGTTAAAGCTCTTATTACTCTAGCCAAATTCACATTTTCAGATAATGACTCTACAAGTGAAGAAAATCTGAATAGTGAATGTGAAAATGAAGATGATCTTCAAGACGCTTACAATGCCCCATATAAGGAAAGTTGTAAAATTGCTGTCAAACTTAAACTTCAAAAAGAAAAGTTTTCTAAACTCAAAAATTGTTTTGAATCACTTGTCTTAGAAAAATCACAAATTTCAGATTGTTTTGAAAAATCAAAATGCGATTTGGAATTCAAAAACTCCCTAATTATTGATTTAAAATCTGAAATTGAGAAACTTAAAACTGAAGTATCTTCTCTTCTGAGTTTAAAGGACACATGGAAATATGCCCAAGGTGATCCAAAGTTAGAGAAACTTTTATCCGGATCAAGAAAAAGTGGCGATCGATCCGGGTTGGGCTATGATAAAAATCTACCTCCTAAACAAAAGTATACTCCTCCTATGTTTGTTAAAGAGTCCTCAAACTCAAAAGGGAAAAGTACTTATCAAGATTTTTCTAGAAATTCAAAAACTTTTCAAAAACCTAGAAACAGCCATGTCAACTTTAATCAGAAATGAAATCCACTAGCTGAAAAGATAGTTGATTTACTCAAGGAGCTCTTAAAATCTAACTCTATAGGTCATTCCTACAAATATACACAAAAGAAGACCAACTATGTTCCTAAACCTAAAACAGTTATGAAATGGGTTCCTAAAGTCACCTGCTTGGTTGCTCACACTGCTTTCAAAGCAACAAGTCATTCAAAGTGGTACCTAGATAGTGGATGCTCCAGGCATATGACAGGTGACAAAGCTTTATTCACGGATCTGAAAGATATGACTGATGGTTCAGTCACATTTGGTGATGGTAGCAACTGCAAGATTATAGGCCAAGGTACGGTTCAACTTTTTAATCTTCCTGTGTTTAAAAATGTTTTATACGTTGAAGGCTTAAAACATAACTTGCTTAGTATATCTCAAATATGTGATAATAACCATAATGTTCGGTTTTCTAATCAAAGCTGTGAGATTCTAAACAATAAGGGTTCTGTAATATTAACTGGAAGTAGAACATCTGAAAATTGCTATATTATTAGCGAATCCAGCTCATCTACTCAAACATGTTACATGGTCCATACAGACGAGACTGATTTATGGCACAAACGTCTTGGACATGTACATTATCGAAATTTATATAGATTGAGCAAACGAGAACTTGTAAGAGGTTTACCCAAACTTCAGAAATTAGATAAAATATGTGGTGAGTGCCAGATAGGCAAACAAACAAAGAACTCACACAAAAAGGTGAATTTAAATACCACATCAAGACCACTCGAACTTCTCCACATGGATCTGATAGGACCTACCAGAACAGAAAGTCGTGGTGGGAAAAAGTATATCTTGGTAATAGTTGATGACTTTACCAGATTCACTTGGGTAGTCTTCTTAAGGGATAAATCTGAAACCCTTGAAGAAGTAAGAAAAGTTTTCAAAAGGATTCAAACTGAAAAATCTTCTCAAATCAGTAAAATTCGTAGTGATCATGGATCTGAATTTGAGAAGTTTTGTACCGACCAAGGAATATTACATGAATTCTTTGCTCCCAAAACTCCACAACAAAATGGAATTGTAGAAAGAAAGAATAGGGTGCTTCAAGAAATGGCTAATGCCATGTTGAATAGCATGAAGCTCTCTAAAAATCTTTGGGCTGAAGCAGTCAACACAGCTTGCTATATTATTAACCGAGTCTACACTAGCAAAGATAAAAATAAAACAGCTTACGAATTGTGGTTCAATAAAAAGCCTACTGTTAAACACTTTCGATTTTTTGGCAGCAAGTGCTATATTTTACGTGATCGTGAAAATTTGGAAAAATTCGATACGAAGAGTGATGAAGGGATTTTTCTAGGATATTCCTTAAACAGTCGAGCTTATAGGGTCCTGAATAAAAGGACTAGTGTGATTCAAGAATCCATTAATCTTGTCATTGATGATCACTTAAACACACCAATTTCTAATTCAGATAATGATGAAGTACTAATCATTGATAAACCCGATACTTCATCGAATTAGACTGATTCTGAGTTGAGGACTGTTAAAGATCATCCAACCACACAAATTCTTGAAAACCCTCTCACCGGTGTTCGCACCCATAGACAACTTGAGGATATATGTAATTATGTATGTTTTACATCCCAAATTGAACCATCTAACGTAAAAGAAGCTCTTGCTGATGAGAACTGGATTGTTGCGATGCAAGATGAACTCAACCAATTCGTAAGAAATGATGTTTGGTATCTCGTACCAAGACCTAAAGATAAACACATCATTGGAACAAAATGGATTTTTAAAAATAAGTCTGATGAGTGTGGAAATATAATTAGAAACAAGGCTAGACTAGTGGTACAAGGTTATACTCAAATTGAAGGGATTGATTTTGATGAAACCTTTGCACCAGTAGCATATCTTGAATCTATCAGACTATTTATATCCATTGCATGTTTTAAAAAGATAAAGATCTATCAGATGGATGTGAAAAGTGCTTTTCTAAATGGCGATTTACATGAAGAAGTCTATGTTGAACAGCCAATGGGTTTTGAAGATTCCAAAAATACTGTTCATGTATATCGGCTTAAAAAGGCACTTTATGGATTAAAACAAGCACCTAGGGCATGGTATGAGAAACTAACGAAATTTCTTTTAAGTCATAATTTTCAAATGGGATCTGTCGATAAAACTCTGTTTGTTAAAAAACATAATGATCATATCTTAATGGTACAGATTTATGTTGATGATATCATTTTATGGATCAACTTGTACTGACTTGACTACTAAGTTTGCAGATTTGATGAAATCACAGTTCGAAATGAGCATGGTTGGGGAATTGACTTATTTCCTTGGATTGCAAGTAAAGCAACAACTTGAAGGAATATTCATTTCTCAATCTAAGTATGCTTTGAATCTAATCAAGAGATTTGGATTTGAAAATGACAAGAATTTCGATACTCCTATGAGTACTACCCTGAAACTCGCAAAAGACTCTAATGGTAAAAATGTTGACTCAAAACTTTATCGGAGTATGATTGGTAGTTTGTTATATTTAACTGCTAGTAGACCTGATATTTCTCTAAGTGTTGGTATTTGTGCAAGATATCAATCTGATCCAAAAGAATCTCACTTGATTCCTGGTCCAGCGAATTATTAGATATGTCGCAAATACTTTAATCTCGGTCTCGGTATCCTCATGAGACTAGTGTCCAATTAGTTGGGTACTCGGATGACGGGGCTGGTAATTTAGATGATAGAAAATCAACCGTGGTGGTTGTTTTTACATTGAAAATTGTCTAGTTTCTGGTTTAGTAAGAAACAAAATTCTATATCACTTTCAACTGCTGAATCTGGTAATGCATGTACACAGCTTGTTTGGATGCAACGAATGCTAAGTGATTATGGAATTAAACAGGATTTTATGTTATTACATTGTGATAATTCCAGTGCGATAAATATTTCAGAAAATCCTATTCAGCATTCTCGTACTAAGCACATTGACATTAGATTTCATTATATAAGGGAATTAGTAGAAGAAAAAGTTATATCTCTAGAATATATTCCTACTGAAGATCAACGAGCTGACATTTTCACAAAACCTCTCGATAAAATCAGGTTCAAAAAGATGAAATTTGATCTTGGCATGTGCATTTTAAATTGATTATTTATGCCTACTTGTATTATAGTGTATATATTTGCTAGATTGAATTTCAATTTTTGTAGAATTTGCAAGAAATTTGAATTTTTGGGGTTTCTTCGACCAGTCGTGAGTATACACGACCAGTCGTCCTACGACCGGTCGTAGATACCCACGACCAGTCGTAGAACTCGGGTTTCTCTTAAAATTGGGGATTTTTGCTTTCTTCCTCATTTCATTTTTCTTCTCCTTGGAGCCAAGCTTCGACTTGTCGAACTCATCTTTCTTGTTCTTCAAGGTTAGTGTTCCAAATCACTTTTTCTTGCAGATTTGTGTCTAGATTGCTTCCTTTTCAAGCATTAAGCTTTCTATTTTGAATTTCATTGAGATTTGGGGTTTGGATTTTAAAAAATCTGTTTTGTGTAAACCCACTTCTCAATCCTTTGCAACTTCTTTATTCCTTGAAATCCTTGTTGCAAATGGCTTCTAGAGGTAGAAAAACTACTTCCCGTGGTCCTTCTTCTTCCTCCAGATCGACCGCTATCTCTAAGCATCATCTTCTTGTTCCCAATGATCATCCATCATATGTCAGGGACATTAGATTACGTAATGTTATTGTTGAACATCCTGTTGATGTTAATCATATTGCACCTTTTGACATCCTTCCTATGCTTGAAGCTGTAGGTTGGGTTAACTTATTACATTGGGGTGGGCCTGCATACCGGTCCATTGCCCAATCCATGTTTACATGTATTAGTGCTTTCTCACAGGATGATTTAACTTTTAAAATTTCTACTAGAGAAGGGCCTTTTGACATTGATCGTCATTTAATTTCAGCCCTTATGGACATTCCTGTGAATGATGAGGGTATTCCTATTCATAACTTAACTGATAAACCCTCAATGTCTGAAAAACGCATGCTCACTAGAGACTTGTGCAACATGGATGTTCAATGGACTCAAAAAGGGAATGCGCTTCCCGCAAGGTATTTGTTACCCAAGTACAGAATTCTCCACAGAATCTTTGTGTCTAATTTGTATCCTCGTTCGGGTAATAAATCTGACTTGACTTCGTTTATGGTTCGTGTTATCCATGCTATTTCCAATGGTACTCAGATTTGTTTGTCATCCTTAATCTGTCATTTCATTCTTCAGTTTCGACTCCATCTTGGTCATAGTGACATTCCTTTTGCCTATTTAATGACTGTATTGGCTACACATATGTTAGTCGATATGCCGGTTGATGAGGCACCTATCCATCATCTGATCTTCAACAATACTAATATCAATAAGATGAAGCTGGATCTACTTCCTGAACAAGGTGGTGGTGGTGGTGGTGGTCATGAAGAAGCTGGTGATGACATTTTTGAGGAACTGGATTCTGACTCAGCAAATGATCCAGATTTTGTACCATCTGATGTTGATGCACGTCTGAGTGCATTAGAGGGTAAAGTTGAGAATATAAATGTAAAGTTGGAAAACATGTCTGTTGCCCATGATTTACAATTCAAGTACATGCGCAAATATCTTAGGCGTTTGAACAAAGGCATGCACCAACTTGATCCCTCTATTCCTGCTCCATCATCTGGTTCTGGTTCTGAGTAGTTTATATGCGACTTCTGGTCTGTAATAACTTTATAACTTAGCACTTGATTGATTTTGAGTTGGATACTGTCTATGTTTTATGCTGGATATTTATTCTATGTGAAGCTATGCTGAGTATCTCTATCTCTGCTTTGCTATACTCTCATATATTCCTTTATTTAGTTCTCCTTTGTCATATTGTGACAAAAAGGGGGAGAATGGTTTGTTCTTAACGATGTGATTGTGAGAGGAGTAGCATTGGTTATGTTACTCAGGGGGAGTATGTTTGAACTAGTTGAATGAAACTGGTTGAATGTTGAATATTGATTGAATGAAACTGGGAGTATGTTTACTGGTTGCATGTTGAATATTGATTTGCAGGTAATCCAGTTGATATGACCTGGTTCATAAAACTAGTTGTTTTACTTTATGTTTATCTTGGTTATGTGTTTTGTCACTAATTTGACAAAGGGGGAGATTGTAAGTGCTATAGTTTATAACCCTGTTTGTTGTCAAATTTGTGGTGCCAAAATCACTATTATACTCTGTTATATATAACTTGCATAACTGAAGCTCTCTCAAGGATCAACATTCATAATCAGCTAAAGCTCACAACAAGCAAAGCTCACAAGTACAAGGAGCAATCTTGAATGCAAGAATTGCTCACAAGACAAGACTCAAGCTGCAAGACTTCAAGAAGAGTACAAGGCAGTTTGTAAAGAACTCAAGACTCTTTCAAGATTGAGCTACATCAAGATTTCAACTTCATCAAGACTTCAAAGCTCATACTTCAAGGTCACTTGTTCCTAATGTTTCAATGTCCATACTTCATGGTTGAGGTTTGACTGACCATAGGTTGACCTTAGAAGTACGTCATTTTGGATACATAAGTCGAATGTTATTTTACATGAGTTTGGTCTGTTCTTCGACTAGTCCTAGGCCTTCTTCGACTAGTCCTAGAGTTACTTCGACCAGTCTAAGAAATTCCTCGATCAGTCGTGAGTTTGTTACAAATTTCGGATGAAATCTGTTAGGCTTTGACTAGTCCAGGAATCTGTTCGACTAGTCGAAGGAACAGTGTCGACTGCATCTTCGACCTGTCGAAAATCTTTGACTCAAAATACAGCGATGTTTAATAGGTTCTTCGACCGGTCGAAGGAAACCTACGACCAGTCGAAGGTGACCTACGACCAGTCGAAGGAGACCTTCGACCAGTCGTAGAACGGTCAAAGCTTATCCCGCCGGATCTTTCAAATATCTGTTATTGCTTCGACTAGTCGAAGAGCTCCCTAGACCAGTCGAAGACACGATCTGCTCACCTATAAATAGTGCGCGAATCTCAGAAGAAATTATCGAATTAATTAATCTATTCAAGCCAATCTTCGTCGAACTTTTGAGAGATAATTCTGTGCTCCATCTAAGCTAAGTGTGCTTATTTAATATTCTCTTTCCTTAGCTTTATTTTAATTGATTTTGTTTCTGCTATTCCAATCTGATTTGATAAGAGGAATTATTATTCCCTTTCTTTGGAATCAAAATCAATTAAGGCAAGCCCTACTCGGTTTAAGTTAAAATCTATTAGAATTAGAACCATTGTAATTGAGTACTAGACATTGAACTTGGACATTCAATCATCTACTCTGATTTGGTTCTACCGGGCTGCTACAACGAAGGAGATAATCAGGTATTTTACATTTAATTGTAAATTCCTTTTTGTTTTGGTTTCTTTCAAGATTTGCCAGAAAAATCTTGTTGTATTGGTTATCTGAGGAGAGCCAGGAAAACTCAGAAGTGGGGTTTTTTTAATTGGGTAAGCCCACATACAAAGACATAATTGTAAAGGTTTTGGGTGAACCTAGGAAAACCTATTTTAGTGAACGCTAATATCCCCTGTGTGAGGATATTAGGAGTGGAGTAGCATTTTGTGTGGCTGTTGTTTAACAGTTGGTGAACACACAGGCGAACCACTATAATCCCTTGTGTTGTGGTTGAATGATTTATACTTCTGATTTTTAATTATTCTTTTGTGGGATGTATGTATGGTGGTGAATGTTGTAATCATTTAATTCAAGCATTGTGAGAATGTTGTAATAGTTTAGAATTTATTCTCTGCTATTCCTTTATCGCTTGATATTTTAATTTCTTTTGAAAGTTGTTCCAGCAAGGTTGCCCTGCCATTTTTATGGTGTATGGCTGTCCCTAGAACAATACATTTGTGATTCAATTTATTTTAATTCAGTTTGTATTTATTTCTGTATTCCTCTTCGATTTGAGATTTGATACAAAGATCTTTTTAGAAATAAGGTTGTCCTACCATAAACTCTGGTTTTTGGTGTAAGGTTGTCCTTAGAATAACATTTGTATCAACCTCTCAAGATCTGAATTTTGAGGCTGTTTTTCTTTCCTGCATTGTGATTTACTTTGGCTATCATATTCTATTTAATTCCGCTGTTATAAGTTTTATTTGGCATCGTCCTATTCACCCCCCCCCCACCCCCCCCCTCTCTAGGACCTATAGCTAGGCCTTTTCAAATTTAATGACCGTCTGATGATCATTGTTCTGGCATGAGATTGCTTCGACCCATTTAGTGATAGTCTACTATGAGCAATATATATAAATTTCTAAAAGATTCAGGAAATTGTCCCATGAATTCGATGCCCTAACAATCAAATGCTTCAATAATCAGAATGGGATTCAAGGGCATCATATTTTGATGGGACAATGCTCCCAATTTCTGACAACACTCAAAGCTTTGCAAAATTCATGAGTGTCCTTGAACATAGTGGGCTAGTAACAGCTACACTGTAGAATTTTGGTCACGGTTTTTTTAGCAGAAAAGTGACCACCACAGGCCTGAGAATGACAGAAGGAGATGACACTTTGGTGTTCATTGCCTGGCACACATCTCCTTAGAATCTGGTCTGGGCAATATTTAAATAAGTACAGATCATCCCAGAAGAATTTACATACTTCGGTGAAGAATTTCTTCTTATCTTGCAGTCCAATGTGTCAACGTGAAACCTGTGGCAAGATAATTAGCAATCTCCGCAAACCAAGGTGACTGGGAGACCTTAAACAATTGTTCGTCAGGGAACATATTATTTATATGTGTCGTCTTAAGGGAATCAGAAAGATCAAGGTGGAAAGATGGTCAACAACTTTTTTCTCTACTCCATTTTTACTAAATCAAATTCTTAGAGTGGGAGGATCCATCTTATCAAGCGGGGCTTATCATCATTCTTAGAAAGAAGATACTTGAGCGCCGCATGATCTGTGTGGATGATGATCTTGGATCCGATCAAGTAGGACCTAAATTTGTCTAAAGCAAATACTACGACTAAGAGTTCCTTTTCCGTAGTAGAATAATTCACTTGGGCAAAATTTATAGTTTTACTTGCATAATGAATAACGTAGGGCTTCTTTTCTTTTCTCTAGCCTAAAACCGCCCCAAGAGCATAGTCAGATGCATCACACATAATTTCAAAAGGAATGTTCCAGTTGGGTGGCCGCATAATAGGTGCAGTGGTTAATATGCTCTTAAGCTTAGAAAAAGCTTCCTAGCATTGCTCTATCCACTCGTATGGTACATCATTTTGAAGTCGATTGCATAAAGGACAAGAGAGGTGACTAAAGTCCTTTATGAATCTTCTGTAAAATCCGGCATGTCTTAGGAAGGATCGCGCGTTTCGTATATTTGTTTCGACAAGAAACAAAAGCATTTGATTTTGGGATGATTACTCAATAATTAACAAAGGAAGAATGAAGAAAAAAATCACGATATTTTATTTATACTAAATTCGTTTACATCCTTTGTCTCCTTTGATTACAAAGTAGAGTATTTGCATAATCATAAATAATAAATATTTTAATGTTAATTTCTGCAGCATTTCATATTGCATCATGATCTTCAGTTATGGAAACATTGTTGTGCCAGAATGTCGTTCGTTCTGACGATTCCCAAGCTTCTGAGATATACATTGATCTTTCAACTCAGATTGGAGCTTGAACTGGTCATCTGTATAGTAGAACTTTCATACGACCAAGTCAATTGTGTAGCCACATAAGTTATACGTCCACATTAGTTGTGCGCCGCACAACTGATATCTCCAATACCTGATTCTAGCTGAAGTATGGATCTTTCTCTCTCCACTCTGATGTTGTTCTCTCTTCATCTAAGGGTTAGTGGGGTATTTATAACCTCCCACATGTGTGAGCTTCTCTTCAATCAAACCCTTTGTGCGCACATACCTATTGTGCAATCAGATCTATTGTGAGCTCATAGTAATTGTGCGTCGCACAATGACAACCCTTAATGTGCTTCTGCTGTGTGCCGCACAACCTCTCTTTCTGAACAGCCCTCATTGTGCAAAGCATAATCATCATTCTGTCATTTTACTTCAGTTGTGCACCGCACAACCCCTCTTCCATAGTTGCTTCTGTTATGCGCCGCACAACCCATCTTCCACACCTCCATTGTGCACCGCACAACCCAAAAAATGTAGTGTTCATATGTTTTCTTTAAAAACTTTCTTTCCAACTCTTGATCATTTTTTATTCCTTAACAGATTACCCCTTGATCCTGAATTTTTATCTTTTCTCTCCAAAGTGAAAATGTGGGATCAAACTATTACTTGATTTTCCCTTTGTGCGCACAACTAATCTTATTTGCGCACAACTTACCCCTAGCGCACAACTGGCCAGTTGCGCACAACCAGCATTTTCTGACACTATAAATACTGGACTCAGCTTCATTTTTTTAATTCAAAATTTTGTCCAGCCATCTTTTGTGCACAATTTCTTTTGCACAGAACAATTTTTTGCACACAACCCAAACCTGTGCACAATCGGAACCCGTGCACAACCCAAACCTGCGCACAACCGAACCTTGCGCACAACAGCCTTCTATGCACAACCCAAACCTGCGCACAACTGGAACTTGCGCACAACAACCTTCTACGCACAACTGCCCTATGCATAACCCAACTACACACAATTCCCTTTGAATAATTCCCTTTGAACTTTACTTGCTTCTACCATGGTTCATTCCAAGAGACCACATTCTTCGCCCGATCAACATGCTACCAAATCTTCAAATCCTCAACCACTTGAAATCCATTCTCAGAAGAGGGCCAAAACTACCGAAGACTATTCCTCTTTTTTTAAAGTGTCAGCTTCGTTGATAATCAATTTCGCCAATCGGATCCAACTTCTGCCTGATCCTATTTATCATGCCGTACTAAGGAGAGAATTGGAAAAGGCCACGAATCTGACTAGGAAAATTGGCTAAAGTCAGCCGCCAACTTTCGGATTGATGATCCCATCCTGCTCCTATCGAATCTTCCCCTACTCCTTCTATTTTGAAGGACAGGAAGCAAAAGAGCAAAGACGATATCCTCCAGGAGAAGATACGAGAACATAACAAGAGACGTTATTAAAATGTCTAGGACCTGATCAAATCTCAGGTAGACGTGATCAAGTTTAAAAACCCTTATAAGGACGAGACCATCATCATTCCCCTGAACCTTCAGCGTCATCTCTCCATGATTCAGAGCGAGTCATCTGATCATATGATGTGGAGTTAGCTTTTATATGTAGCGAATTGGGTTATGAAAGAGCTAAAAATTCTAGAAGGTTATCTTATGGAAAAATTTCTAGTACAAAAGACCAGGCAAATATCATATATGTGCTTCCTCACTCCATGCTATGATCCCCACACTCTGTATCCTACCCATTACTTTGAAACAATCCAGCAATGCTTTCACGATCGCGACTCTTTATGGGGGAAGGATGAATTCGGGACACGTGGTCTTTTGTCTCAACGTCAATTCTACAGTTCATGGGTTAGGGCAATTCTTTAAAAATATAAAGCAATCCTCATTGCGATGAATATATATATATATATATATATATATATATATATAGCCATAGAAGCCACCTCTGATTTCTTTCACAAAATTACTCTGATTTATAAAGGCTTCTTAAGGCATTGGTCTTCCACCACAAACTCCTTTCATCTCCCAATTGGCGAAGTGAGCATCACTCTATGGGATCTTCATCGAATGGCTAGTCTTCCCATCACTGGCTCTTTCCTTGACGAGTATATTCCCACAAATGCAGAGTTTGCTTATGTCGCTCCCGGAAGAACACCTCACATTTCTACTTCTACTATTGAACTTTTCTGTGAGATGTCGCACTTCCCAGATGTACATAAAATATCTCCGCTCCAGTGGCTAGCACACTTCTCGAGATATTTACGGTATGTAGTTTTTATACCTCTTCTCTTCTCCTCTTTGTACATATCTTCATGTTTTTCTCATATTTCTCTTCTCCTCCTTAGGTTTTCTGGTAGCCATTCCCTGGAGCTAGAATCCGCTCGTAGAAGAATAAGAGGCGCGACCACTTTCACCCCCGAAACCGAATTAGCTGCTTTCTTGGCATATTGGTTAAGTCTGGTTGTCTTACCCAGTTCAAAATGGTCGGATTCCATTCGCCCAAATTTATTTGTAGCTATAAGGGCCATAGTAGAAGGTAAAAATAAATATTCTTTAGCTCCTCCTGTCCTATGCTCTCTGTATAGAGCTTTTGGGAATGTTGTGGCGCATTGCTCAAGCCCAGCAATTGGGGCTACATCTTTCTTCACTTCATGGCATTATTTCTCAGGTTGGCTTGGAGTATACTTTCCATGGACATATAATGACCCTGAGAAGGCTTATGTTCACCCCAAGCATCCTTCCTTGTGATATTATTTTAAACGAAAAATGGTGAAGAAAGCATATGAATGGATCGTTGATAAGATTGAGAATATGGAATCCATCGACTTCTTCCTCTTATACTTGACCCATTAAGCCGAAGATGGAGAAGTTGAAGACAACAATGATTTGGAGCCTATCGAGAGAACTTTCCTGATCTGTATTCGATCTTGTAGCCTACCATTGTGAGAAGGAGTGGAATTCTAGAGGGAGCCCTACTACCCGAGTAGGTTTGTGAGGTAATTTGGCTATGACCAAAGAGTACCTCAAGAGGGAGTGGAGGTTACACAAATAATGCAAAGTTATGGGGTTAGTCCATATAACTGGGCCTTAATATGGAAACAACTCTTGGCCAGGATCTTCGATTCCCATTTCATTCTTCCAGGATTCAACCATCAAGTGCAAGCTTCATATGCCTGGATGCGCTGGTGGTCACACCATTATTATCTGGTGCGTAGTTGTTTTCCTGTTGACTATCCCATTTGGATTCCTCCTCCCAGACTAAGAAATTATATACCGGAACAAGGGATCGGATACTCTGTTCAAAAAGATCATGAAGCTACCCCAGGGCATCTTTGTCGGAAGATTTCCATAGAGGAACCTATTAGAGAGATAAGCCACCAAACACTTTGGAGGGATGCATTGCCTTTGGATCTCCTCTCGATCTTATAAGGTGAACAGGAAGACAAGCCACTCCTGTGGATGAATTCGAAACCCCTGGTGCTATTCTCTCTTCTCCTACTCAAGAGGCAGAAGGTCAAACCACAGTTGTGGCTCCTTTTACTGTAGATCATACAACAACTGAAGTTTCTCCTGATGCAGGTCAGGTTGCTACTACCGCTCTCCTATGACTCGTTTGCGAGCCAAATCTCTCTCCCCGGAAGTTCTAGCACAACAACTTCCTTCTCCTACTCAAGGTGCTCGTCTTCTCGCTATAAAAACCGTTTACAAAGGAAAACAAGCAATCTCTGAAGAGGACAGCTCGTCAGATAATTCAGCAAATACTTCAATCAGCGAAACATCTTCTTCCACAAGTTTGACTGATGAAGGGGATATGTTATTAGATGAGAACCAAGAAGCAAACACCAAAGTGGACATTGACGAAGAAGGTGAATTTAGGGTTGAACTTCCACCCCTCGAAATTCAATTGGATCATCCAGACGTTTCTTCTCCTGTCAGAGCAGCTTCTCTCGAAGAAGAACAACTCAATTATGGAGGCTCCAGCTGTTCCCTTGGTGTGAACATTTTTATCACCTTCGATGCTTCATATTCCCCTTACATTGTGGAGGCCACTGATGCAATTGCACATACCACCGTTCCAACGATAGTGAAGGTTTCAACATCAAGAGAAGCAGAAATTCCATTGTCGAACGCTCAGGTAAAAGTAGAAAATGTATTTTCTCCTCAAAGTGTAAAGGTGAGCTAGGATATCGGACAAGCTCCACCAGTCATTATTGCGATTCCTGATGTTCCCATTCGTGCTGAGAAGTCTCCCATCATGCATCCTTCTCCCATCCAACTGGTAGCTCGAAGCTTGGAATTCTTCTCTGATCCCATTGACATTCCAACTCCAACAACTTTGGATTCGAGCACTGGAGTTCGTGAACTTTCTCTTAATGTTGCCATTGCAACTATGGACATGCCTACGTTTTCTAAAGTAGGAGCATTTTCGGTGTGGGGCACTTCCCAAGTTGCCCCTGGAGAGGGTATGCTTTCTCTTCCTTTTGTCATGTTTTTCTAGTTCTCATGTATCCATCTTTAACATTTCTGATTGCATCTCTGAAAAGGCCGAGCTAAGAGTCCTAGAGGGTGGGGGGATAGGACTATGTCAAATTAAAAAATTAAATAAGGAATTTAAACAAATGTAAATAAAGATAGCACTTAAACAATCCCACAATGCAAAAATGAATAACAACCTAAAACGTACAAGTATTGAGAGGTTGATACAGATGTTATTCTAAGGACAACCTTACACCAAAAACCAATGGTTTATGGTAGGACAACCTGATTCCTAGAATGGTCTGTGTATCAAAATCGCAAACCGATACTGAGGAATAAAGAATAAAATAGCAAAGAAAGAAACTAAGCTATTACAACATTCCCACACTTGCATAAAAAGGATTACAACATTCTCCACATAAGCATAAAGGAAAATTACAGCATCCACACAAAGCCACAATCAATCATTCACCACAAGGCTAGAAATTATAGTGGTTCACTTGTGTGTACACCAACTATTTAGAAAAATAGCCACACAACTACTCCACTCCCAATATCCTCACATAGTGGATATTAGCGTTCACTATGAAATAGGTTTTTCAAGGTTCACCTAAAATCCTCACAATTGTGTCTTTCAAGTGGGCTTACACAATTAAAAAAAACCCCACACTCTGAGTTTTCTGGATCACCTCAGACAAACCAAAAAGGAAAGAGATTTTTCTAGCACAATCTCAAAGAAACCAAAAGAATAGATTTACAAAATTGTAAAATACTTATCTGGATATTCTCCTTTGATGCAGCCTGGTAGAACCAATTTGGAGTAGAAGTTCAATGTAGAAGTTCAATGTTCACACTCACTTATGAAAAGGTTTTAAATTCTAAATGATTTTTAGATTAAATCACTTTGGGCTAGCTTGACTTGATTTTGATTCTAAGAAATGGAAAAACTTCAATCGCTTCTTCAAATAAGATTGGAATGTAGAATACAAAATCAAATGCAAAAAGCTAATTAAAGAGAATATAAAATGAGCACTAAATAGCTTAAGAATATCACAAACTTATCTCTCAGAGTGGTGTCTTGATTTTGCTTGAATTAGATATCAAACTCTAAAAATCGTGCTCTATTTATAAGTGCAGAAATTGCTCACTCGACTGGCCCAGAGGTCAGCTCGACTGGTCAAAGGACCAACAAACTTTTGAAATTTTGGGCGTGATAAGATTATGTCGTTCCACGACTGGTGGAAGGGCCTGCTCGACTGGTCGAGTGGCCTCCACGACCGGTCGAGTCCTGTCCACGACTGGTCGTGAGAGACCCAATTTGGTTACTAGACTTTGAGTCAAGCTTACTCAATTGGTCGAGCATTGTTCACTCAACTAGTCGAGCAGTCTCCAGGACTAGTCGAGGCTATAACAAAAAATCTTGAAAATTAGTAATAAACTTAGGAGTGGTCGAGGAATTTCTTGGACTAGTTGAGCCAGTACTAGGACTAGTTGAACATAGTCTAAGACTAGTCGAGAAAAAGCTTATACACTTAGAAAGTGACCCAATTAAAGTATGCAATCAACAATAACCTAACCTATGGTCAATCTAGGGTCTTTCATACCTTATAAGCGATGTTTAAACATTGAAACATCTTTTGCTTCAGTTGATAGTTGATCGTGAAGTACTTGAAGCTTGACATATTAAAGTATGTTGAAGCTTGTACTTTGAAGCTTATACTTTGAAGTTTCAACTTGAACTACTTATATTTCATCTTGAGCTTTGAGGTTCAAAGTAAAGAATTTTGTTTTGACATTGGCGAGGCTTTGAAACCTTTAACTATTAAAGATTGAAAGATTGAACTAACACTTAGTGTTATACTTGAACTTAAACTTGTCTATCTCTTGATCTTGCAATTGAAGTTCTTGAAGTAAAGACCTTTGTTCTTATACATGAGTTGCATGATCTTGAATATGTAGATGAGCTACACAAGACAGATTCCAAGAGGTTTTAGCACTACAAAATTTGACAATCATAGGAGCTAGAAACCATAGCACTTACAATCTCCCCCTTTGTCAAATTTGTGACAAAACACACTTCATAATAACACAAGCATTATACGCACAAAGAATCCTACACTTGGTCAAGGATTTCTTGGACTAGTCGAGCCAGTGCTAGGACTAGTCGAACATAGTCTAAGACTAATCGAGAAACAGACTATGCCCTTATAAAATGACACAATTTAAATTATGTATTCAAAATGACCTATCCTATGGTCAATCTAGGGTCATTCATACCTTATAAATGATGTATGAACATTGAAACTTCTTGTGCTAGTTGATAGTCAATCTTTGAAGTTCACAAGGCTTGAAATGATGAAGCTTGAACTTGAGACTTTTGAAGCTTGAATATGACTAACATTGAAGCTTGAGCTTGAGGTTCAAAGTAAAGAACTTTGTCTTGACTTGGACGAAGCTTTGAAAACTTGAACTATTGAAGCTCGAGAGATTGAATTCACACTTGGTGTTGTACTTGAACATGAACATGTAATCTTATATTTGAAGTTCTTGAAGTAAACACCGTTGATCTTGTACATGAGATGCAATGTCTTGAATTTGTAGAAGCGCTACACAAGACACAGATTCCAAGAGGTTTTGGCACTACAAAATTTAAAAATAATTGGAGCTAGCAAACATAGCACTTACAATCTTCCCCTTTCTCAAATTTGTGACAAAACACACTTCATTCAAAATAAGCATAATATGTATAGTAAAGAATCATGCATCAATTATCAAAATACACTAGTTACAACTTGGTTAAAGAATCATGCACCAGTTATAAACAGGTCAAAACAATTTGCATCTACTAGCCCAACAATACTCCCCCTTACTTACTCCCTCATACAAAAAAAATAATAATGAATGACTACCTATCCACAACTCACACATATCATAAGCATGATAAAATTCTCCCCCTTTTTGTCACAACATGACAAAGAAAGGAACCAATAAATGATAGTGGAAGTAGATAATTAAGGAAGAATAAGAAGAGTAACTAGGAATAAATGAACAAGATATTCAAGATAGTAAATCCATAAACAAACATTGTTCAAGTATGATCAACCATGTTCAACCATATAAAACAAAAGAAGTCCAAGTATCATAAAAGTTATTACAAACCAGATAAGCAAATACTAATCAGAACCCGAAGAAGGAGCAGGTATGGTAGGATCAAGTTGATGAAGTCCCTTGTTAAGGCGCCTAAGATACTTGCGCATATATTTGAATTGCAAGTCATGAGACACATTCATGTTTTTTACCTTCTCCTCAAGTGAGCGCAACCGCGCATCAAAGTCAGATGGCTGATATTAGGATCATTTGCTGAATCGGATTCGATCTCATCAAAAATATCATCCATATTGATGTCATCTGGAGGTAAATCACCTTTTCTTCATTTGCGGCATCAGTTCCACCAGCACCCACATTGACTTGACCAGGGGCCAACCTCAAATTCATCTTGTTAATATTGGAGTTGTTAAATGGTAGGTGATGAATGGGAGCTTCACCTACAGGCATAGCCACTAAACTTTGTGTGGCCAACATAGTCATAAGATACGCGAAGAGAATGTCACTGTGTCCTGGATGGAGACGGAACTGAATAATGCAATGACAAATCAAGGAAGGAAGACAAACAGATGAACCAGAGATGATGGAATGCAGAATACGGACCATGAACGTAGTGAGTTCGGTTTTATTACCAGAACGAGGATAGACATTCGAAATGAATATCCTATAAAGGACTCTATATTTGGGTAAAAAATACTTTGAGGCAAGCATATTTCCAGCAGTATTTCATTCTACATCTATATTGGATAAATCTCTAGTAAGCATATGTTTCTCAGTTTCAGATGGTTTTGCCACTAGAGTGCTAATGGGAATACCTTCATCATTGACAGGTAAATTCATTAGTCCAGAAATAAGATGGTGATCCACATTGACTGGACCTTCTCTAGTTGTAATAGTAAATGTCAGATTTTCAGTGAAAAAATCAGTAATGCAAGCATACATAGCTTGCGCAATGGAGCGGTATGTCGGCCCACTCCAATGCAGTATGTTATCCCATTCTACAGACTGAAGAAGAGGAAGGATATCAAATAGAGCTAGATGATCAACATTAACAGGTTGTTCAACTATAACATTGCACAACCTAATATCCCATACATAAGAGGGATCATCTTCGGGTGACCGAAGGTGGCGCACTGTTATAGGAGTCGACTGAGAAGTAGAAGGACCACAAGATCCTTTCTTCTTGGTTCTACCATCCACATGTATCAAAGATAACAAAGAACAAAGAGATTACAAAAGAGGTAGAGAGGGTTTTCACTAGATCAGATTTTTAAGAAGAAAACCCCAAAAACTACTATGAATCAAGAAATAAACCACACCAATGATTAAAAGGGAGTGCAATGAACTTGATTCTACAAGGAAAATGAAAACAAAGCATTAACCTTGAAGAAATAGATGATGGGTTCGACCAGTTGACCTAGGAGCCACTGGAGAAGACACCTAAAATGAGAAAAAAGGGATTCCCCCCCCCCCCCAAAATAAAGTATCAAACCCGCGCTACACGGCTGGTCGAGTACATGCTCGACGGGTCGTGCCACGACTAGTCGAGTATGTACTCGACTAGTCGTGCACAGCCTAAAATATACAATTTTCATAAAATTTAAAATTTTAAACATTTAAAATAATAAATATATACATTATGATACAGAAATGCATGAATAATCAATTCAAATTGCACATACCAAGATCAAATTTCAATTTAGCAAACCTGCTTTTGTCGAGTGATTTTATAAATATGTCAGCAAGTTGAGCTCGGTCAGAATATATTCCAAAGAAATTGTCTTTTCTTCCACTAATTTACGAATGTAATGATATCTAATGTCAATGTGCTAGGTTCATGAATGTTGGATTGGATTTTTAGATATATTAATTGCACTGAAATTATCACAGTATAAAACCATAGTATCTTGTGCAATTCCGTAATCGCTTAGCATTCTTTTCATCCACACAAGCTGAGTACATGCATTACCTACTGTAATGTATTCAGCCTCAACAGTTAAGAGCGATACGGAACTTTGTTTCTTACTTTGACTAGAAACTAAATAGTTTCCTACGTAAAAACAACCAACATTGGTTGATTTTCAGTCATCAATATTACCAGCCCAGTCAGCATCTGTGAAACTAGCTAATTGCACACTAGTATCATGTGGATACCAGAAACCAAGATTAGCTGAACTAGCAACATATCGCACAATCCGCTTAACAACAATTAAATGTGACTCTTTAGGGTCAGATTGATATCTAGCGCAAATTCCTACACTAAATGCAATATCAGATCGGCTCGCAGTTAAATAAATCAAACTTCCAATCATACTGTGATATAGTTTAGGATCCACACTTTACCTATAGAGTCCTTTGAGAGTTTTACCGTAGTACCCATAGGAGTATCAAAATTTTTTCCACTCTTAAATCTGAAATTTTTAACTAAGTTCAGAGCATATTTGGTTTGAGATATAAAGAACCCATCAGGTTGCTGTTAAACTTGCAACCCTAGAAAATAATTCAATTCCCCAACCATGCTCATTTCAAACTTAGATTTCATAAGATCTGCAAACTCAATAGTCATGTTAGCACAGGTAGATCCATAAATAATATCATCAACATAAATTTGCACTATTAAAATATGATCATTATGTTTCTTTACAAATAATGTCTTATCAACACTTCCCATTATAAAGTTATGACTTAGTAAAAACTTAGTTAACTTTTCATACCATGCCCTTGGAGCTTGTTTCAAACCATAAAGGGCCTTTTTTAGGCGGTATACATGATCAGCATTCTTAGGGTCTTCAAAATCTGTTAGTTGTTCAACATACACTTCTTCATGTAAATCGCTATTTAAAAAAGCACTCTTTACATCCATTTGGTATATTTTGAATTTTCTAAAGCCTGCAATGGATATAAATAGTCTTATTAATTCAAGACGAGCTACTGGGGTAAAGGTTTCATCATAATGGATGCCTTCAATTTAAGTATACCCTTGTACAACTAGCCTAGCGTTGTTTCTAATAATATTACCAAGTTCGTCAGACTTATTTTTGAAAATCCATTTAGTTCCGATAATGTGTTTATCTTTAGGTCTAGGAACTAAATACCAAACATCATTTCTAATAAATTGATTGAGCTCTTCTTGCATCACTACTATTTAGTTTTCGTTAGTTAGTGCTTCTTTTACGTTAGCCAGTTCTATCTGAGATGTAAAGCACATGTAATTACACATATCTTCCAGTTGTTTATGAGTGCGCACACCAGTGAGAGGGTTTCCAAGAATCTGATTAGTTGGATGGTCTTTAACAGTCCTTAATTTAGAGTTATTTTGACTTGATGAAATATCTAGTTTATCAATTAAAAGAACTTCATCATTTTCTGAACTTGAGACAAGTGTATTTAAGTGATCGTTAATAACCACATTAATGGACTCTTGAATTATACCAGTCCTCTTATTAAGAACCCGATACGCTCGACTATTTAGAGCATACCCTAAAAATATCCCTTCATCACTTTTGGTGTCAAACTTGTCTAGATTTTCTTGGTCACGTAAAATATAGCACTTGCTGCCAAAAACTCGAAAGTATTTGACAGTAGGCTTTTTATCAAACCATATTTCATAAGCCATTTTACCATTTGATTTTCTAGTATAAATGCGGTTAATTATATAACAAGCAGTGTTTACGGCTTCGACCCAAAGATTTTTAGGGAGCTTCATACTATTTAACATTACATTTGCCATTTCTTGAAGCACTTTATTTTTTCTTTCTACTATACCATTTTGTTGTGGTGTTTTGGGTGCAGAGAATTCATGTGATATTCCTTGATCACTGCAAAACTTCTCAAAACCACTATTCTCAAATTCTGATCCACGATCACTACGGATCTTAAAATTTACTTCTTGCCTCCTCGACTCTCTGTTCTGGTTGGTCCAATAAGATCCATGTGGAGTAGTTCGAGTAGTTTAGATGTGGCATTAGAGTTCACCTTTTTGTGAGTACTCCTGGTTTATTTACCGATTTGGCACTCACCACATTTTATCTATTTTCTGTATTTTGGGTAAGCCTGTTACCAACTCTGTTTTGCTCAATCTATACAAGTTGTGGTAATGTACATGTCCGAGGCGTTTATGGCATAATTCTATCTCTTGGTATGGACCATGTAGCACGATAGATTAGATGAGCTTGAATCACTCACAATGTAGTAGTTTTCAGGCGTTCTGCGACTAGTTAATATTATGGAACCATTTTTATTTAGAACTTCACACCCTTGGTTAGTAAATTTTACACTATGATTATTATCGCATATTTGAGAGATGCTCAATAAGTTGTGTTTTAACCCTTATACATATAAAACATTCTTAAATAAAGGGAGGTTAAAGTGTTGAATCGTACCTTGGCCAACAATCCTGCAGTTGCTACCATCACCGAATGTGACTGAAGCATCAGTCATATCTTTAAGATTCGTGAATAGACCTTTGTCACCAGTCATGTGTCTGAAGCATCCACTATTTAGGTACCACTTTGAATGGCTAGAAGCTTTAAAAGCAGTGTGGGTAACCAAACAAGTAACCTTAGGAACCCATTTCATTACAGTCTTGGGTTTAGGAGTATAGTTGGTCTTCTTATGTTTGTAGTTGTTATAAGACCGACCTACTGAGTTAGATTTTAAGAGCTCCTTAAGTAAATAAACAATTTTCTCAGCTAAAGGATTACGATTCTGATTTTTATAGTTGATATGGTTGTTATTCGGTTTTAAGGTTTGAAAAGTCTTAGCCATTTTAGAATAGTTTTGATTCAGACTTTTCCCTTTTGAGTTTGAAGACTCCCCTTTCACAAATTCAGGTGGAGTATTCTTATGTTTGGGAGGAATACTTTTATCGTAGCCCAATCCAGATCGATCGCCACATTTTCTAGATCTGGATAAGATTTTTTCTAACTTAGGATCACCTTGGGCATACCTTCAAGTGTCTTTTAAACTCAAAAGTAAAGAGACTTCAAGTTTTAGTTTTTCATTTTCAGATTTTAAGTTTTCAACTTGGGAGTTTTTGAAATCTAAGTCAAAGTTAGTTTTTTCAAAACAATCTAAAATGTGAGATTTTTCTAAAACAAGATTACTAAAATTTTCTTTAAGCTTTGAAAACTTTTCTTTCTGAAGTTTTAGTTTTACATCAATTTTACAACTTTCCTTGTATAGGGCATTATAAGCATCCTGAAGATCTTTTTCATTTTCATGATCACTATTCAGATTTTCTTTACTAGTTGAATTATCATTATCTGAAAAAGTGAACTTGGCTAGAGTCATAAAGGCTTTGACTTCATTACCCGGCTTGGTTTCAGAATCTTCTGATTCAGAAGAGCCTTTAGAGCTGGAAGATTCATCCTAAGTAGCCAACATACCTTTCTTTTTAGGTTTGTCCTTTTTAGGACACTTGTTCGCTAAATGCCCATATTCATGGCAATTGTAACACTGACTGTCTTTTAAAGATTTCCAGGTTTTAGATTTAGAACTTTTCTTTTTATTAGGTTTTTACAAATCAACCCTCTTTTTACTTTTGAAAGTCTTATAAAACTTTTTAGCAAAAAGGGTCATATCATCGTCAAAATTTTCTAAATCAGAATTACTACAATTTTCTTGAGAAATACTTTTAGAAGATTTAAGAGCGATGGATTTACCTTTAGGAGCTTTAAAGTTTAACTCATGTTTGTAATGAGCCAACTAAATCTTCTACGCTCATATTATCCGTATCACGAAGTTCCTGGATCACAGTCACCTTTGAATTGAACCATTCAGGGAATGAGCATAGTATCTTTGCACAGACTTTACTTTCTGAGATTCTATCACCGAGATCCCACTTAGAGTTCACAATGTCATTCAATCTTGTATAGAAGTCCATGAAGGTTTCATTTTCTTCCATACGTATTTCCTCAAATTTGATTGTGAGGATTCAGACTTTAGATTTCTTGACAATTGTTGTTCCCTCATGTGTCATTTCTAAAACATCCTCGGCTTGCTTTGCAGTATCACATGATATAATTCTCTTGAATTCATCTGGTGATAGTGTGCAAGTGATTGTATTTAAAGCCTTTGCATTGACACTACTCTCACTTTTCTAAAGAGTGGTCCAAGAAAAATAAGGTGAGACTTTCATAGTTTTGGATCCGTTGATACCAGTTACTTCAGTGGTAGGAGAGGTCCAATTATTCACTGTGGCTTGCCACACGCTCTCATCCATGGATTTTAAGAAAATTCTCATCTTGGCTTTCCAATAGACATAGTTGGAGCCATCAAATGGTGGAGGCCTAGTGACTGAAAGGCTATCAAAATTTGACATCTTACAAAGCTCAGATCGATTAGCTAAGGAAATTAATCCAAAAGAAATAATAATTAAAATGAGTTATTAGGCTTTGATACCACTTAAAAAGGCCGAGCTATGAGTCCTAGAGGGGGGGGGGGGGGTGAATAGGACTATGCCAAATTAAAAAATTAACAGCGGAATTTAAACAAATATAAATAAAAGATAGCAATTAAACAATCCACAAGGTAAAAAATGTAAAACAACCTCAAGTGTATAAGTATTGAGAGGTTGATACAGATGTTGTTCTAAGGACAACCTTACACCAAAAACTAATGGTTTATGGTAGGGCAACCTGATTCCTGAATGGTCTGTGTATCAAAAATTCAAACTGATATAGGGGAATAAAGAAATAAATAGCAAAGGAAATAACTAAGCTATTACAACATTCCCACACTTGCATAAAAGAAATTATAACATTCTCCACAAATGCATAAAGGGAAATTACAACATCCACAAAATGAAATAAACAATCAATCACCACAAGACTAGAAATTATAATAGTTCACTTGTGTGTATACTAACTATTTAAAAAAACAGCCACACAACTACTCCACTCCTAATATCCTCACACAGTGGATATTAAGATTCATTATGAAAATCGGTTTTCCACGGTTCACCTAAAACCCTCACAATTGTGTCTTTCAAGTGGGCTTACACAATTCAAAAACCCCACACTCTAAGTTTTCTGGATCACCTCAGATGAACCAAAACAGAGATTTTCCTGGCACAATCTCAAAAACCAAAACAATGAATTTACAAAGCAATAAAATAGACTTATCTGGATATTCTCCTTTGATGCAACCCAGTAGAACCAAATCGGAGTAGAAGTTTAACGTAGAAGTTCAATGTCCACACTCACTTATGAAATAGTTCTAAGTTCTAAATTGATTTTAAATTAAATCACCTTGGGCTAGCTTGATTTGATTTTGATTCCAAGAAATGGGAATACTTCAATCCCTCTTTCAAATAAAATTGAAATGTAGAAACTCAAAATTAAATACAGAAAAAGCTAATTAAAGAGAATATGAAATGAACACTAAATAGCTTAAGAATATCACTAACTTATCTCTCAGAGTGGCATATTGATTTTACTTGAATTCGATATCAAACTCTAAATTTTGTGCTCTATTTATAAGTGCAGAAATCACACTTTCAACTAGTCCTGAGGTCAGCACGACTGGTCGAAGAACTAACAAACTTTTAAAAATTCAGGCACGATAAGATAAGGCCATTCCACGACTAGTTGTAGGGCCTGCTCGACCGGTCGAGTGGCCTCCACGACCAGTCGAGTCCTGTCCACGACTGGTCATGTGGAACTTAAATTAGTTGCTGGACTTTGAGTCGAGCCTATAGGATTGGTCGATCACTGTTCACACGACTGGTTGAGCAGTCTCCAGAGCTGGTCGAGGCAATAACAAAAAATCTTGAAAATAAGTAACAACCTTAGGACTGGTTGAGGATTTCTTGGATTGGTCGAGCCAATGCTAGGACTAGTCGAACATAGTCTAAGACTAGTCGAGAAATAGACTATGCACTTATAAAATGACCCAATTTAAATTATGTATTCAAAATGACCTATCCTATGGTCAATCTAGGGTCATTCATACCTTATACATGATGTATGAACATTGAAACTTCTTGTGCTAGTTGATAGTCAATCTTTGAAGTTCACGAGACTTGAAATGATGAAGCTTAAACTTGAGACTTTTGAAGCTTGAATATGACTAATATTAAAGCTTTAGCTTGAGGTTCAAAGTAAAGAACTTTGTCTTAACTTGGACGAAGCTTTGAAAACTTGAACTATTAAAGCTTGAGAGATTGAATTCACACTTGGTGTTGTACTTGAACATGAACATGTAATCTTGCATTTGAAGTTCTTGAAGTAAACACCTTTGATCTTGTACATGAGATGCAATGTCTTGAATTTGTAGAAGCGCTACATAAGACATAGATTCTAAGAGGTTTTGGCACTACAAAATTTAACAATAATAGGAGCTAGAAAACATAGCACTTACAACTTCATTAAAATAAGATATGCATAACCCGCACAATAAAGAATCATGCACCATATATGCAGAACAAAAAATTATATACCGGTTACAACAACTAGATTAAACCAATACGTACGCATCATCATTAATCAATACTCATCAATACTCCCCCTTACTTATTCCCCCTTACTATCACAAAAAAATGGTTGCCTATCCACAATTCCACATTTCACAAGAATGATAAAATTCTCCCCCTTTTTGTCACAACATGACAAAGGAAAGAACAAATAAATGATAATGGAAGTAGATAAATAAGGAAGGAAAGAGAAGAGTAATGATAAAGAAGTGAATATATGATCAAGATTATCAAGATAACTAAATCCTTAAGAAAGCATGTTCAAGCATGTCTAAGCCCATAAAATAAGAGAAAGTCAAGTATCTTCAAAGTTATTACAAACCACATAATCAAATGCTAATCTGAACCCAACGAAGGAGTAGGTATGGAAGGATCAATTTGATGAAGTCCCTTGTTAATGCGCTTCAGATACTTGCGCATATATTTAAATTACATATCATGGGACACATTCATACTTTCAACCTTCTCCTCAAGTGAGCGCAAACACGCATCAAAGTCAGGTGGCTGATAATCAGGATCAGCGGCAGAATCAGATTCAATTTCATCAAAAAGGTTATCCATATTCACATCATCTGGAGGCAAACCACCCTCCTCTTCATTTGCAACTGCAGCTCCACCAACACCCACATCAACCTAGCCTGGGGCCAACTTCAAATTCATTTTGTTAATATTAGTGTTGTTGAATGGTAGTTGGGTAATGGGAACCTTTCCAACAGGTATAGCCACTAAACTATGGGAGGCTAACACAGTCATAAGATAAGCGAAGGGTATATCACTGTGACCTGGATGGAGACAGAATTGAATGATGCTATGACAAATTAGAGAAGGAAGACATACAGAGGTTCCAGAAATGATGGAATGAAGAATAAGAACCATAAACGTAGTAAGTTCGATTTTGTTGCCAGATCGAGGATAAACATTTGAAATGAAAATCCTATGAAGGATTCTGTATCTGGGTAATAGAAACTTGGATGCAAGCGCATTTCTAGTATTCCATTCCGCATCTACATTGCATAAATCTCTAGTGAGCATTCGCTTCTCAGTTTCAGATGGTTTTGTCATTAGAGTGCTAATGAGAATACCTTCGTCATTAACTGGAATGTCCATTAAACTAGAAATAAGATGACGGTCCACATCAATTGGTCCTTCTCTATTCGCAATAGTAAATGTCAGATTTTTAGTAGAAAAATCAGTAATGCAAGCATACATAGCCTGCGCAATGGATCGGCATGCTGGCCCACCCCAATGTAGTATGTTATCCCATCCTACAGACTAAAGGCGAGACACAATATCAAATGGTGCCACATGAACAAGATTAACAGTTCATTCTATTATCACATTGTGCAATCGAATATCCCTCACATAATCGGGATCATCCTCGGGCAACTGAAGATGGCGCACCGTGATAGGAGTTGAACGAGATGAAGAGGGACACGAGATCCTTTCTTCTTGGTTCTACCTTCCATTTGCAATAAAGAAAGCAAGGAATAAAGATATTACAAAAGAGGTAAAGTGGGTTTCTAGTATATCAGATTTTTTAGTAGAAAACCCCAAAAACCAATATAAAACATGAAATAATTCACATAAATGATGAAAAGGAAGTGCAAAGGACTTGAATCTACAAGAAAAACGAAAACAATGCACTAACCATGGAGGAATCAAAGATAGGTTCGATCGGTAGAGGTAGGGCTCGTTCGAGAAGACAACCCAAATGACGAAAAAGTGATTTTTCTCCAAATAAAAGGCCAAACCTGCGGTGCCACGACTGGTCGAGTATGTACTCGACTGGTCGTGCATATCCCAAAATGAACAATTTTTCATAAAATTTGAAATTTGATAATTTAAAATGCATACATTATGATACAGAAAGACATGAATCATCAATTCATATTGCACATACCAAGATCAAATTTCAATTTAGCAAACCTACTTTTGTCAAGCAGTTTTGTGAATATGTAAGCTAAAATTATCTTGTCTTCCACTAATTCATGAATGTAGTGATATCTAATGTCAATATGCTTGGTACGTGAATGCTGGATTGGATTTTTGGAGATATTAATTGCGCTTGAATTATCACAATATAAGACCATAGTATCTTGCGCAATTTCGTAATCGCTTAGCATCATTTTCATCCATACAAGCTGAGTATATGCATTACCTGCAGCAATGTATTCAACCTCAGCTGTTGAGAGCAATACGAAACTTTGTTTCTTACTTAACCAAGAAACTAAACAGTTCCCTATATAAAAACAACCACCACTAGTTAATTTTTGATCGACAATGACCAACCCAATCAGCATCCGTGTAACCAGCTAATTGTACAATAGTATCATGTGGATACAAGAGACCAAGATTTGCTAAACTAGCGAAATATCGTATAATCCACTTAACAACAATTAAATGTGACTCTTTAGGGTCAGATTGATATCTAGCGCAAATTCCAACGCTAAATGCAATATCAGGTCGACTCACAGTTAAATAAAGAAAACTACCTATCATACTACGATACAACCTAGGATCTACACTCTTACCTATAGAGTCTTTTGAGAGTTTCAAAGTAGTACTCATTGGAGTATCAAAATTTTTCCCACTCTCAAATTTGAACTTTTTAACTAAGTTCAGAGCATATTTGGTTTGAGAAATAAAGAAACCATCAAGGAGCTGTTTGACTTACAACCTTAGAAAATGGTTTAATTCTCCAACCATGCTCATTTTAAATTTAAACTTCATAAGATCTACAAACTCAACAGTCATGTTAGCACAAGTAGATCTATAGATAATATCATTAACATAAATTTACACTATTAAAATGTGATCATTATGTTTCTTTACAAATAATGTCTTATCAACACTTCTCTTTATAAAGTTATGACTTAGTAAAAACTTAGTTAACTTTTCGTACCATGCCCTGTGAGCTTGTTTTAAACCGTAGAGTGCCTTTTTTAGGCGATAGACATGATTAACATTTTTAAGGTCTTCAAAACCCGATGGTTGTTCAACATACACCTCTTCATGCAAATCGCCATTCCAATATGCACTCTTTACATCCATTTGGTATATTTTGAACTTTCTAAAGCACACAATGGATATAAATAGTCTGATTGATTCAATATGAGCTACTGGGGCAAAGGTCTCATCATAATCAATGCCTTCAATTTGAGTGCACCCTTATACAACCAGCCTAGCCTTGTTTCTAATAATATTACCAAGTTCATCAGACTTATTTTTGAAAATCCATTTTGCTCCAATAATGTGTTTATCTTTCGGTCTTGCAACTAAGTACCAAACATCATTTCTAACAAATTGATTGAGCTCTTCTTACATTGTTACAATCCAGTTTTCATCAGTAAGAACTTCTTTTACATTAACTGGTTCTATATGAGATGTAAAGTACACGTAGTTACACATATCTTCAAGTTGTTTATGAGTGCGTACACCAGTGAGAAGGTTTCCAAGAATTTGGTTAGTAGGATGATCTTTAACTGTCCTTAGTTCAGTGTTATTTTAACTTGATGAAGAGTTTGGTTTATCAATTAAAAGAACTTTATCATTTTCTGAACTTGAGGTAGGTGTATTCAAGTGATCATCTATAACCACATTAATGGATTCTTGAATTACACTGATCCTCTTATTAAGAAACTGATACGACTATTCAGAGCATATTCTAAGAATATCCCTTCATCACTTTTGGTGTCAAACTTACCTAGATTTTCACAGTCACGTAAAATATAGCACTTGTTGCCAAAAACACGAAAGTATTTGACAATAAGCTTCTTATCAAACCACATTTCATAAGCCATTTTACCATTTGATTTTCTAATATAAACATGGTTAATTATATAACAAGTAGTATTTATGGCTTCAGCCTAAAGATTTTTAGGGAGCTTCATACTGTTTAACATTACATTTGTCATTTCTTGAAGCACTCTATTTTTTCTTTCTACTATACCATTTTTTGTGGTGTTTTGGGCACAGAGAATTCATGTGATATTCCCTGATCACTATAAAATTTCTCAAAACCGCTATTTTTAAATTTTGAACCATGATCACTACGGATCTTAGAAACTTGTGATTCTTTTTCTGTTTGGATATGTTTAAGTACCATTTTTACTTCATCGAGAGTTTTTGATTTGTCTCTTAAGAAGACTACCCAAGTGTACCTGGTAAAGTCTCAACAATTACCAATATGTACTTCTTATCACCTCGACTCTCTGTTCTAGTTAGTCCAATGAGATCCATGTGGAGTAGTTCGAGTGGTTTAGATGTGGCATTGGAGTTCACCTTTTAGTGAGTACTCCTGGTTTATTTGTCAATCTGACACTCACCCCATATTTTATCTATTTTCTATATTTTGGGTAAGCCTGTTACCAATTCTCTTTTGGTCAATCTATACAAGTTGCGGTAAAATACATGTCCAAGGCGCTTATGCCATAATTCAGTCTCATCGGTATGGACCATGTAGCACGATAGATTAGATGAGCTTGAATCATAAACAATATAGCAATTTTCAGAAGTTTTGCGACTAGTTAATATTACAGAACCATTTTTATTTACAATTTCACATCCTTTTTTAGTAAACTTTACATTATGATTATTATCGCATATTTGAGAGATGCTCAATAAGTTGGTTTTAAACCTTCTACATATAAAACATTCTCAAATAGAGGGAGGTTAAAGAGTTGAACCGACCTTGGCCAACAATTCTACAGTTGCTACCACCACCGAATGTGACTGAACCATCAGTCATGTCTTTAAGATTGGTGAACAGACCCTTGTCACCTGTCATATGTCTGGAGCAACCACTGTCTAGGTACCACTTTGAATGGCTCGAAGCTTTGAAAGCAGTGTGCGCAACTAAGCAAGTAACCTTAGGAACCCATTTTATTACAGTCTTGGGTTTAGGAGTATAGTTGGTCTTCTTATGTTTGTAGTTATAAGACCGACCCACTGAGTTAGATTTTAAGAGCTCCTTAAGTAAGTCAACAATTTTCTCAGCTAAAGGATTACGATTCTGATTTTTGTAGTTGATATGGTTGCTTTTAGATTTTAAGGTTTGAAAAGTCTTAGCATTTTTAGGATAATTTTGATTCAAACTTTTCCCTTTTAGAGTTTGAAGACTCCCCTTTCACAAATTTGGGTGGAGTATTCTTATGTTTGGGAGGAATACTTTTGTCGTAGCCCAATCCATATCGATCGCCACATTTTCTGGATCCAGATAAGAGTTTTTCTAACTTAGGATCACCTTAAGCATACCTCCAAGTGTCTTTTAAACTCAAAAGTGAAGAGACTTCTAACTTTAGCTTTTCATTTTTAGATTTTAGGTTTTTAATAAGGGAGGTTTTGAAATCTAAATCGGATTTAGTTTTTTCAAAACAATATGAAATGTGTGATTTTTCTAAGACTAGATTATCAAAATTTTCTTTAAGTTTTGAAAACTTTTCTTTTTGAAGTTTTAGTTTTACAGTAATTTTGTAACTTTCCTTATATAGGGCATTATAAGTATCATGAAGATCTTCTTCATTTTCATGATCACTATTTAGATTTTCTTCATTAGTTGAATCATCATTATCTGAAAAAGTGAACTTGGCTAGAGTCATAAGGGCTTTAACTTCATTACCCGACTCAGTTTCAGAATCTTCTGACTCAGAAGAAGCTTCAGAGCAGGAAGATTCATACCAAGTTGCCAACATTCCTTTCCTTTTAAGTTTGTCCTTTTTAGGACATTTTTTTGCTAGATGCCCTATTCATGGCAGTTGTAATATTGACTGTCTTTTAAAGATTTCCAGGTTTTAGATCTAGATCTTTTCTTTTCATTAAGTTTTTACAAATCAACCCTCTTTTACTTTTGAAAATCTTATAAACTTTTTAGCCAAAAGGTCCATATCATCTTCAAAATTTTCTAAATCAGAATTGTTATTTTCTTGAGAAATAAGTTTAGAAGATTTAAGGGCAATGGATTTACCTTTAGGAGCTTTAAAGTTTAACTCATAGGTCTGTAAGGAACCAACTAATTCTTCTACCCTTATATTATCCGTATCATGAAGTTCCTGGATCGCAGTCACCTTTGAATTGAACCGTTCAGGCAGTGATCGTAGTATCTTTGCACAGACTTTACTTATTGGGATTCTATCACCAAGACCCCACATAGAGTTGACAATGTCATTCAATCTTGTATAGAAGTCTATGAAAGTTTCACTTTCTTCCATACACATTTCCTCAAATTTGGTTGTGAGGATTTGGATTTTAGATTTCTTGACAATTGTTGTTCCCTCGTGTGTCATTTCCAAAACATCCCAGGCTTGCTTTGCAGTATCACAGGATATAATTCTCTTGAATTCATCTGGTGATAGTGCACAAGTAATAACATGTAGAGCCTTTGCATTGTCACTCCTTTCACTTTTTTAAAGACTGGTCCAAGTAAAATAAGGTGTTACTTTTATAGTTACAGATCCATCGGTACTAGTCACTTCAATGGTAGGAGGGGTCCAATTGGTCACTGTGGCTTGCCACACGCTCTCATCCATGAATTTTAAGAAAATCCTCATTCTGGCTTTCTAATAAGCGTAATTGGAGCCATTAAATGGAGGAGGCCTAGTGACTGATAGGCTATCAAAATTTGACATCCTAAAAAACTCAGATCGATTAGCTCAGGAAATAAATCCAAAGAAAATAATTAAAGCACGCTATTAGGCTTTGATACCACATGAAAAAGCTGAACTAAGAGTCCTAGAGGGGGAGGGGGGGGGTGAATAGGACAATGCCAAATTAAAAAATTAAATGCGGAATTTAAACAAATGTAAATAAAGATATCACGTAAACAATCCCACAATGCAAAAATGAATAACAACCTCAAATGTACAAGTATTGAGAGGTTGATACAGATGTTGTTCTAAGGACAACCTTACACCAAAAACCAATGGTTTATGGTAGGACAACCTGATTCTTAGAACGGTTTGTGTATCAAAATCTCAAAACGATACTAAGGAATAAAGAATAAAACAGCAAAGAAAGAAACTAAGCTATTACAACATTCCCACACTTGCATAAAAAGGATTACAACATTCTCCACATAAGCATAAAGGAAAATTACAACATCCACACAAAGCCACAATTAATCATTCACCACAAGGCCAGAAATTATAGTGGTTCCCTTGTGTGTACACCAACTATTTAGAAAAACAACCACACAACTACTCCACTCCTAATATCCTCACACAGTGGATATTAGCGTTCACTATGAAATAGGTTTTTCAAGGTTCACCTAAAACCCTCACAATTGTGTCTTTCAAGTGGGCTTACATAATTCAAAAAACCACACACTCTGAGTTTTCTGGATCACCTCAGACAAACTAAAAAGGAAAGAGATTTTTCTGGCACAATCTCAAAGAAACCAAAAGAATAGATTTACAAAACTGTAAAATACTTATCTGGATATTCTCCTTTGATGCAGCCCGGTAGAACCAATTTGGAGTAGAAGTTTAACGTAGAAGTTCAATGTTCACTCTCACTTATGAAAAGGTTCTAAGTTCTAAATGATTTTTAGATTAAATCACCTTGGGCTAGCTTGATTTGATTTTGATTCCAAGAAATGGGAAAACTTCAATCCCTTCTTTAAATAAGATTGGAATGTAGAATACAAAATTAAATACAAAAAGCTAATTAAAGAGAATATAAAATGAGCATTAAATAGCTTAAGAATATCACAAACTTATTTCTCAGAGTTGTGTCTTGATTTTGCTTGAATTGGATATCAAACTTTAAAAATTGTGCTCTATTTATAAGTCCAGAAATTGCTCACTTGACTGGCCCAGAGATCAGCATGACTGGTTGAAGGACCAATAAACTTTTGAAATTTTGGGCACGATAAGATCAGGCCATTCCACGACTGGTCGAAGGGCCTGCTCGACTGGTCGAGTCCTGTCCATGACTGGTCGTGAGGGACCCAATTTGGTTGTTGGACTTTGAGTCGAGCCTACTCGACTGGTCGAGCACTATTCACTCGACTAGTCGAGCAGTCTTCAGGACTGGTCGAGGCTATAACAAAAAATCTTGAAAATTAGTAACAAACTTAGGACTGGTCGAGGAATTTCTTGGACTGGTCGAGCCAGTACTAGGACTAGTCGAACATAGTCTAAGACTAGTCGAGAAAAAGCTTATACACTTATAAAGTGACCCAATTAAAGTGTGCAATCAACAATGACCTAACCTATGGTCAATCTAGGGTCTTTCATACCTTATAAGTGATGTTTGAACATTAAAACATCTTTTGCTTCGGTTGATAGTTGATCATGAAGTACTTAAAGCTTGACATCTTGAAGTATGTTGAAGCTTGTACTTTGAAGCTTGAACTTGAAGTATGTTGAACCTTGTACTTTGAAGCTTGAACTTGAAGTACTTGACTTGTATTTCATCTTGAGCTTTGAGGTTCAAAGTAAAGAACTTTGTCTTAACATTGATGAAGCTTTGAAACCTTTAACTATTGAAACTTGAAAGATTGAACTAACACTTGGTGATATACTTAAACTTGAACTTGTCTATCTCTTGATCTTGCATTTGAAGTTCTTGAAGTAAAGACCTTTGCTCTTGTACATGAGATGCATGATCTTGAATATGTAGATGAGCTACACAAGACACAGGTTCCAAGAGGTTTTGGTACTACAAAATTTGACAATCAAAGGAGTTAGAAAACATAGCACTTATAGTCTTCCCTTTTCTTTTCAGCTACAATTGTGCTGACTTCGAGTGGCTCTGCAGGTTCCAACTCCGTAGCCATAATCTTTGACAAGATCTCCTTGGAGAAAGTGTTGCCTCTTGTGCTCACCTTCTTTAAAAATTCTATCTCTGTCATCGTGAATGTTTTCAAGGATCCTAATTAGTGGCCCTTCTTGGACAGTGCTTTATGTCACGCCCCAAACTTGAAAACTGAGCTCATAGAATTCCCGATCGCCAAATCCGCTGCGACAGCCTCCGTAATGCCCCATTCTAGGCTCCTGACACCCATATGGCAGATTCCGATCCTGGGATCCTACAAGGATGATTTTCAATATGATTTTTTTTTGTAATGGAGCATAACCACAAGCATAACTAAGTCACAAAACAACAACACCACATATCCACTATATCAAAAACTTTAAGTACAATGTGAAAAGGAAAATACAAAGATAGATGTCAGAACTCCAAAAGCTCAGCTACACGCTCCTGCCTCAGTGCTGCTGCGATCCATTGTCACCTGCATGCAACAGTCATGCATAAGCTTACGAAAAGCTTAGAGGGTGGTGTAAGTGTGTGCACAAGGCAAGTGCCAAGTATGCAATATCAGAATAATGCGCAAATGTGTTGGTAAGTCCATGAATACTATCGGCCGTACCAAGGCTATGCGATGTAAGGCTTACGTAGCCAAATGTTATATGCAAGATGTAACACAAGCATGCCAGTCCTCATTAAGTACATATATCAGTACAGTTCCCCTCTGAAATATCACTAGGGTCTAATACACTCTACACTAACTGCCGCCTCCCTAGCCGCACAGCCCAGTGAGTGGAAGAGACCACACTATTTGCCTGACTAGTAATCTGCCAATACCTACCCGGCTCATCGATAGCGGACCCATTTGCGAGCTAGTCAAACTCAGCCTTACTTACAGCCCCTCACTCAGGCGGATAAGGCCACACTCCCTTCAAACCGACCATGACACAGTGGGAGACGCAGCCTACTGGTATTCGGCACTCGTGCGCTCGTGTATCCACTCAGTCTAGACATTGGAGCATCTCCTTATACCAAAAAGGTTTTGGGACTTTCACCCAAGGACATCCTATGTGCCTACAGTACTAGAGCTAATATTTTCGGTATCCATCCGACCATCCACGATGCGCTTGTGGAGGCCACCGCCCTGATGTCGCTAGGGCGTATAATGATCATGTCACACAAATGTGAGATGTAGGAATCAAACCGTCTAGTCATGCAGTAATCCTCCCCGTACCGCGTGCTCATGTGGGCAACTCCTATCAGTGAGTCCCATAAACAATCTGCCCAATGGCATATGCTATGATCAATCACTCCTCATATCAAGCATACATATGATGCGTATGTGCATGAGTCATGGAGTTATACTAAGCATATTATATGGTGATGAACTATCTTCATAACGAAGATGGGCCTAGACGGCCTACACACAACAAGTATGGGCCTAACAATAGGCCGTAGGGAGAGTTACAATGCGGACATTTAACCATCATTGCTCTTACAATGTGGACGTCAAACCATCATTGCTCCCAAGGCATGACCTGTCATAAACATCATTGCATACATCATGGTGGAATCACACATTGTAATGGACCTCATATACATCACATTCGGCCCCACATAAAGGCCTCACATACATGTTATTGGGCCTCACTCATGGTCCTTATATACATCACATTGGGCCTCAACCCATGGGCCTCAAATACATCACATGTACCTCGCTCGTTGGATTTGTATACAACGCATTGGGCCTCACTCATGAGCCTCCAATACATCAAGTGGGTCGCATCACATGGGCCTCATTACATCAAGTGGGGCTTATATACATAGGCCGCATACATTCTAAAAAATGAATCATATCGAAAGATCATTGGACCATACTACAACTAGCAGTGGAGATAATGATTTTCACTGTTTAAAAATTTCAGGGCCCACCCTAACGTTTATTTTCCAATTGTTCATAAGGTCACAAAGACTTAAATTAAGAGGAAAACAAACATCATATTGATCCAGAACTTCTGAAACCCCAAACAGGTTTCAATAGCGAGCGTTCAATCCTCCACTGGTTTTTACAGTGTGGTCCATCTGATGGGTAGATCTGTCTCATTTTTAGTCTCAAGCCTTAAGACGAGCTCGTCCAATAGATGGACGGTTGAAACATACCTCATGTGGGCCCCATAGCCGCTGGACGACATGGCTAAAACACATACATCATGGTGGCATTCCACCATCCAAACAGTTGGACGATGTGGATGCAATATACACATCAAGGTGGGCCTCACCCGTCTGGCATATGGACGATGTGGATAACACATATATCATAGGTGGGACCCGTAGAATTTGGGACATCAATACAACAGCTATATAGCTAGTGTATGTGTACACTAGCCAATCCTCTTCACAGGTAGGTCCCACATGGGGCCCACTATAACGTTTATTTTCCATCCCATTTGTTGATAAGGTCACAAAGACCTAAATTAAGAGGAAAAACAAATTTCATGTTTATCTAAAACTTCAGTGACCCAAAAAGGTTTTCAATGGTAGAGTTCAATCCCCCTGCTGCTTCATGTAGTGTGGACCACCTGAGTTCTGAGAACGGCTGATTTTTGGGGGATCCAATTCCTAAAGGGGACCCATCAAATGCACGGTGTTGATGTGCAACATACATCATGGTAGGGCTTGTGGTGGGAACCATGGTCCCTACTCGTTTTACAAGCAACATGACGTTGCTTGCTGCAGCGTCCTCTGGACGCTGGCAGCAGCAGTGTCACTTATTTTTATTTTTTTGTTTATGAGTGGTTTTTCATAGGTGGGGCCCACATCAGGACGATCCACTCAGTTTATCAGATTCTTTGGCTCGTGATCGGTCCAATGAGCCCAATATTCAATATGTTCTGACGTATGGAAACATCGCAGTGGGCCCTAACAGATTTTGACATTACATGTCACGATTTTCTATGATGTGGCCCACTAGAGATTCAGATTAGCTTCATTTTTCAGTTCGACGCCTAAAATGAGCTGGCAAATAGGGTGGACGATGTGGATCGGATACATAGATCAAGGTATGGTCTACATGTGTGGACAGTGTAGATATACTACACAAACATCACGGCCGGTCCCAGCTAGGCTGGTCAGTGTGTCCAGCACCGTCCCATGCTAGACGGTGTGGACGGCACACACGTGCCATCTGGCCTCATCGTCCCTACCTTTGGATGGTGGTGGCATAACAGATACATCAAGGTGGGTCCACGTAGTGGCCCACCACAGTTTGGACCAAACTGATATTTGTGTTTTTCCTACATTCAGGCCTATCCCAATGGACAAGCAGCAAGGTGGGGTCCACCACTTGGATGAACTGGTTCAAGTGGGCCACACTCCATCATAAGAGAGAGAGAGAGAGAGAGAGAGAGACATGAGGCGAGGAGGAGCTCCGCCACCATGAGCTCCCCATTAATCATACAACACATTTATCAATGGGCCCCACCTCATGCGGGCCTTCAATCATAAAATTTAAGGGTAGAAATCCCTTCTCCACCACTAAGTGTAAGGTCTAAATGACCTTTTCATACTAGGAAAATAAACATCATGATAGGGTCCATGGAGAATGGCCCCATCATGGAATGATCATGAAAATCATGGTGGGCCATCAGCCACACCTAGGGTCAAAAGTGAGATCCATACCATCAATCGGTGGCCCCACTTGGCCCATCATCAAAACATAAATCTAAGCCTATAAAACTACCCACCGTTCTATCTTCTTGGTCCGATGGAATGCCAAACTCCTTTGCTTTTTCTTTAATGGAGGTTGATGAAGGTTGGAGGGTTGAGATAGGAGATGAGAGGGGTAGGAAGTGGGCTACACTTGGCTCTCTTGGAGCTTGGAGATGCATAGATGTCCACCTCTCTTGTTGTTTGGGAAAGTGAGTAGAGAAAGAGAGAGAGAGAGAGAGAGAGAGAGAGAGAGAGGGTGGTTGTAAGAGAGGTGATGGGTGGGTGATGGATGTGAGTGATGGGTGTGAGTAACATGAGGGTTAATTTGGGGTAGGTAGCTTATCTTGGGGAGAAAGAAAGCATGGGTTAGAGATGTGATGTGTACTTGACTTGATTGATTGCTGGGATGGGTTGTAGAGATTCTCTCAGGATTGTAAATGCATGGTGTTTCTTCGAGATAAACACGGGCCCACATCTCCTGGCCTGGGTATCACATTGGTGTGTAAGATGTGGTGTTGGAACCATGGCGATGGCACGGTTGCAAGGGTACAAGTTTCTAATCGAGTCAACTCAGAATCACAGGATGTGACTCAGGGTCATGTGCAAATGCCGATTATATGTTGCGGGTTGCCGGAATTAGACAGGGAGGATCGAGGGAGTTTATGGAACGATACGAACTAGGATACGGGCCTTACACTTTAGCTGTGCTTGAACATTTGGGAAGGCTTGCTCATATCAATGTTCGTCCTTTGCATGATTCCTTGTTGCAATTCTATAATTCTATAACTAAACAGTTTTCCTCTAGAAATCTTGGATCGTCAACAATAACTTATGTCTCTCAAGGAGAAAATTTCTCGAACCGATGTCTTAATATCCAGTTACAATGCTGAGGATCAGTCTCTTCATGATAGACTAAAAGCTTCTGACAAGAACAGAGTGGTTATCGAGAACCACATTGCTTTCCCGCAAAAAGAGATAGCTCTACTTTAAGTGAAGAAGCAAGAAGAAGAATTGAATATTTATAAAATTAAGGAAGAAATTGAAGTTAATGCTCACATTGCTGAAATTGAGAGGACTGAGCAGATGAAAAATAAAGAAATGGCTACCTCCATGGAGCAAGAATTAGTTGGTGTTCCTGATCAGGCCAGAATTATCCTTGAAGTCGAACAAACTCAAGTTGCAGCATAAGTTCAATTAAGAGAAGATTTACAAAGATATGTAACAGGCATGCAAGAGAAATTATAGAAATATCGCTTTTTCATGTAAATTCCTATGTTTCTTTTATCTTGTAATATTCAGATGAATTTCAATACTTTGTTTGAAATAGACATGTTTTTAGCAATGTTATCACCAATTTTGGGTATATATTGATACAATATATCTTTTGCCAATTCACATAATCATCATGTTTTAATATATTAACAATCTATCATAATTGTTAGCACAACATATCCCCTACGTGGTGTTTATTTTAATGGGCAGGGCTAATTTTGTTTTTAAAGTTAGTCTTGCACACAGTTTAAGCTCTTGAGTAGTGGAGCAACCACAGTTTTTTAGACTCATAAGTAGTTGAAGTCGAGTCTCATGTGAATGACCTCTGTAACTCTTTGGAGTTCACTGGGCTTATCACAACTGGGGAGTTCATAAACCACAATCCATCAGAAAGGCCCAGTGAAGCTACCGGGGCCGTGAACTTAATGGGATTTACGCATAGGGTTGGCTGTAGTAACTCTCTAAAGTTCACGGGGCGCACAAGGCTACCTTAGGTACCAAATCTAAGGCCATTGGTCCATCAATGAGGGGGTATTTTTATTTTAGAGACCTTGTCCTCATGAGTTACTATTGAAATCAAGCCAGGAATCTGGGGGGTCTTATGCATGGTTGGCCTATCTATGGATAATGGCCAAAGAGTGCACACTACAGTCCACTTTTTCTTCATTTGCAAGTTTAGACCCATTCACGGGAGGGCATTTCTCCTTCCCCGTGATGCTGTTGGAAGCTGTATAGATGACATTGGTCTCATGCGTGATTGGTCATTGTGGACTTTTTGGCCGCTTAAGGCTTTTAGTCATTGGCTTCATCCGTTGCCGCATGGGTATGCATGTGATGGCCTATATGGGCTTTTTAGGGCCACTAGCTTCTCACTACTGCCCAAATAATATACATATTGTCGATGATGGTAGGTCTTATGCATAATTGGCCATATAGGGCTGGCTAGGTTGCCTTAAATGATAAGCTGCCATTGTTGTCATAAATTTTTATGTGTGGTTGTCCTTATAAGTGTATCCCACTACCATGAATGGTGAATCAATAATTGATACATCGCCACTGCTGATAATGTTTTGACAACATTCATGTTATGTATAAAATAGTGTATCGGCTTGGCGATGATAACAATTTCGACAAGGTGACTTTTGTATAAGCGATCAGTGACGTTATCGATAACTGCTAATTTTGGCGGTAATCATCGACACTTGGCGATAGCTGACACTAATATCTTTTAACAAAAATCATCAATGTTTAGTCTTAATATGCTTGAGAATTCTCCCTTTATTCATTCGTACGAGGAAGAATACATGGCTTCATCTTTTAAGGTTGTTTCATCATTTCACTTATTCTTGCCCCCTTTTGATATAGAAGCATTATTTTGATAATTTTCTGGATCAAAACTGCCTCTATCTTTAAGGATGATATTTTTTGATGAATCGGGCATTGAATGGTATGCTAATACCTCGTCCATCTTGATCTGTAACTCTGTATGCCCCATTGGAGTATACTTAGGTTATGATGTATGTTCCGTCCCATTTAGGGTTGAACTTGCCCCCTCTTCTGTGGGTGACCACTATCGACCTCTTCAACATCGACACCATGTCACCTTCTTGAAAGAGTAATGCTTGACCTTTTTGTCAAAAGCGGCAGAGATTCTTGCTTGATATAATTGCAATCACTACTGATCTGCTAGTCATTTTTCATTGAGCAAATCCAATTCTGCCAGCCTTATTCTTGCATTTTCATTATCTGTAATTGACTGATGCACCGCTACTCTAAGTGATGCGACTTGTGTTTTCATCGGGATGACGACTTCCATGCTATAAACCAACGAATATAGTGTAGCTTTCATTGTCATTCGGTGAGTAGTCCTGTACACCCACAATACTTCTTGTAATTTTTCATCCCAATAGCGCTTATTTCCAGTCACTATTTTCTTCAATATTTTCACAATCATTTTATTCAATGCCTCTGGTAATCTATTGGCCGATAGATAGTAAGGTGTCAAGAATGAGTGGTGAATACTAAATTTCTGGCACAATTTTTCCATACCCCTATTCTTGAAAGGAGTATCATTGACGGTGATAATTCTGTTTGGGATGTCGTGGCGATATATTATCACATGCCAGATAAGATTGACGACATTCTTTTCTTTGACATTTCGCAATGCAATTGCTTCCATCCATTTGGAGAAATAATCTATTGCTGCCAATATATATTGCTTTCCTTTAGATGAGGGTGGGTTTATAGGACCAATAACGTCAAGTCCCCAAGCAGCAAAAGGCTAAGAAGCGACTGTCTGATGAAGGTCTTCAAGGGGTACATGTATGATGTCTCCATGAATTTGACATCGCTTCGCATATTCTATAGCATCCTTGAACATTGTGGGCCAATAATATCACATTCAATGCACTCGATGGAATAGATTTCGACCGCTTGATGTGCTCCACATTCTCCGGAATGAGCTTCTCGTAACACTTGACCTGCTTCTTCTTTATCCAGACATCGCAATAACATTTCATTATAAGATCTTTTGTATGATATTTTGCTACACATAAGGAATCTTTTCGATCTCTGCTTGATTTGCTATTTCTGCGCTAGATCTTCTAGCAGAATATCATATTTGAGATAATCAACAAAAGACTGGTGCCAATCGTCTATTGTCACCTCCAGACATGATATAGGGAGTGCTTCAGCGAGTTCATTAATAACTTTTGATGACGGCAAGAACCTTCTTTCTTCTATTGTTACCTGAAGAGGACTTCGATCCAGACAGGATAAAGATACTACCAGGCTAGCTAAAATATCTGCTCTTGCATTCTCACATCGCGGTACATGTTTGATTTCAACATGATAGAATTGCTCTAGCAATTGTTGTACCCTTCGATAGTATGGCAGGAGTTCTTCCTTTATTATTTCAAAGTTGGTTGTTAGTTGATTTATGATCAACTTGGAATCCCCAAAAATCTACAGCGTTCTTATTTTCATTTTCTAAGCTATCTCCATTCCAATAATGAGGGCCTTATATTCATCTTCATTATTTGTGCATGCGGTACCCAACGTGAAAGAATAAGGCAATAAGTTGCCCTGAGGAGTAATAAATATCACTTTAACACCTACTCCTGCCATTCGAGAACCTCCATTGAAGTACATTTGCCATGGATCTAGCGATTCAATCATTAGAACTCGTTCATTGGGAAAGTCATCGCTAATAATCTCACTATCTGTTACAGGATGAGCTACTAAGAAATCTGCTACCGCTTGCCCCTTAACCACTTTCGCCAGCTCATAAGTGATTATATATTCTGAAAGCAACAACATCCATTTAGCCAATCTTCCTGATAACATTGGCCTCGTCATTAGGAACTTTATAGGATCCGCTCGAGTGATTAAAATTATATCATGGGAAAGACAATAATGTCTCAATTTTCGCACTGCGAATATTAATGTCAAGCATACTTTCTCAATTTGGGACTAATTGCATTCTGTGCCTATTAGAATTCGACTCAGATAATAAAGCATTGTCTCTTTTCTGTGTTCATTCACCTGTGCTAATAGGGCCCCCATCAAATTTTCAACTGCGGATATATATAAAATAAGTGGTTTACCCTTTGTAGGAGCTACTAATACTGGATGTTGTTTCAACAATTCTTTTATTGAATCAAATGCATTCTGACAAGACTTGTCCCATACAAACTCCGCTCCTTTCTTCATCAGATGAGAAAATGGCTGACATCTTCCTGCCAACTTTGAAATAAAATGGCGAATGTACGCTAACTTTTCTTACAGGCTTTTCAATTTTTTCAACGTTTTCAGAGGCAACATATTTTGGATAGCCTTCACTTTCCTTGGATCAATTTCGATTCTCCTGTGCCCAATGACAAAGCCGAGGAATTTTTCTGATGACACTTCAAAGGCGCACTTGGCTGGATTCATCTTGAGCTATTTCTTTCTTAGCTGACAGAAGACTGAGGTTAGATGCTCATGATGTTCTTCATGATCATTTAATCTGACTATTAAATTGTCTACGTAACATTCAACATGCTTATGCATCATGTCTTGAAATATATTCTGCATCGCTCTTTGATATGTTACTCCGGCATTCTTTAGACCAAACGACATAACTTTATAGCAATAAATCCCCAATGAAGTTTTGAATGCTGTAGCTTCTTCATCTTCGGGAGCCATTCTTATCTAGTTATAACTGGCATAACCATCTATGAAGGACATTACTGCATATTTCGTCATATTGTCGATTAACAACTCAGTTATCGACAATGGGAAATCGTCTTTCGGACAATCCTCATTTAGATTCTTGAAATCAACACACACCCTGATCTGTCCATTTTTCTTCTTTACTGGGACAACATTCAATATCCATTTAGGGTACTTGACCTCTTTGATGAACCTGATCTTTATCAGTTTATTTATTTCTTCTTCTATCAAAGGAATTAGGTCTGGATGGAATTGCCTTTGCACTTGCTTAATCGGCCTTTTGTCTTTAGCGATGTTCAACCAATGCATTGCTACTGATGGTTCTAAGCTCGACATTTCTACATATGTCCAAGCGAACACATCTTTATTTTCTTTCAACAATTCGATGTACTAGTTAACTTTCTTTTTAAGGAGGCTGGCGCTTATGAATGTATTCCATGGCTCTTCTTCCGTTCCGAGATTTACTTCTCGCAAACAGTCAATTGTCGGTTGCCCCCCGTCTTCTATCTTCTTCGGAACTGTTTCAAGATGTTTGATTATTTTAGAATCTATTTCTTTTGTCGAGTCAACTGTAACCATATTCACTGAAGACTCTGCCCCCAATCCTCAAAATTTCTCTCGTTTTCTCTGATTGACCCTAATCAGGATTTGAATTCCTTTCCCATAATGTAGGCTAGTCGGTTCTTCATAATCAAAATCCATGTTCTTCATGATTCTCTTGCTAGTTAGATTGTACTTCTTGAGATCTTCGGATGTTAATTTTCCATAACCTGTGTTATTATCAGCCCTTTGTTCTATCTTCACTTCCAAAGGGGCGTAAAATTCGATCGACTCTGGATACTTTGTGCTAGACTTGACATGAAATCTCTTCGAAATATCTGGAAATGGCTTATTCCTTTCAGCATATGGTAGCAGCACTGTGTAGTTTGACTGTAAGATTTCCAGCTGTTCAGGTGATAATAGTATTCACGGCGACTGTCCCGATTGTCTCAGATGCTTTGGTATGAAGTAAAATTTCTTTCTTGCTTTCACTGTTCCTGACGATTCTGTCTTTATAGTTTTTTCTCTTATCACCTACATATGAGCATTTCCTGGGGCTTTATTTTTATCATTATCCTTTTCTTCCTTTCTCATAAACCCATCATAGTAACTAGCGTCGACAAAGAAGGCTTCGACTTCTTTGTATGGCCTTGCATCGGCTATTACTTTGTATTGTACCCCATCTTTGCAGTATTTGAAACACCAGTATAGGGTGGAAGGTATAATGTCATACTAATGCATCCATGGTCTTCCCAAGAGAAGGTTATATGTCGTCACTGCATTGATGACATGGCAAACGACATCTGTAGTTAACTCTCCTATTTCCAATGTTACCATAATTTTACCAAGGCATGTTGCCCATCTTGATTAAAGCCCTGTATCATCATTCCACTAGGGTGTAAATTAGAGCGACGGTATCCCAGTTCATTCGACATTGTTAATGGTAACAGATTCATTGCAGACCCATTATCCAGCATTATTCGCTTGACCGGTTTACTGTAAATATGAGCTACTATCATTAATGGTCTATTGTGCCCTATATCACAGCTTAAATCATCATCAAAGAAGGAAACTTCTAGCATACAATCCTCCTACTCTTTGCGCTCTGCATTTTTCATTTCTATAAGCAGTGTTTCTCTAACATCACGGTTAGATAGGGCCTAAATCAGGATTTGCCGAAAATCTTCTGATAATTTTAATGCGTCATAAATGCTTAATCGAGCTGGTATACCTTTCAAATGACTTATCACATCATAAGTCACTTTCCATGTTTCATTCTTTTTTTTTTCATCACTGCCGCTGCCAGAGTGATTCTTGGTTATTTCCGCCTTTACTATTTCAGCTTTCAACTTCGGTGGGCTTGTTACCCTTTTTCTTGCTCATAACATGATCACTACAATTTTGCCCATTGTTTTGTTATGCTCTTTCCCTGTTCTTCCGTGAGAATCCTCTTGCGCAGTGAGTACATTTACTGCCACTTTCCCATCTCTCTCTTCTTCCTTTCCGATTATTATCTCACCTCTGTTTATCATTCTTTGTATTATACAACGTGTAATAGTTTTCTTTTGGATGTCCTACCAGACGATGATAGCGACAGAAGTCTCTTTCTCTTATTTATATGATTCTTCAGGACGCTTGGACAGAGGTAACTCTATTCTGCCAGCTTTCAACAACTGATTCATCATAGGAATGACGTCTTCTTTTTCAAACACAAACCCCTCATGAGAATTTAATGACTTGGGTCTTTTATCACTAAACCTTCCTCTAGGACGACTTGATTCTTCTTTCCTTTTTGTCTTTTTTCCTCTTATCTCTCTTGTATCATGATTTTTCTTTTCATGATTGACAATATTTGTAATCAACCTATGAGGTCCCCTTCTAGTCGTTTCATAGTTAAACGTCGGCATTTTCCTGGTCATCAGTTCCAAAGCGTGAGCTTTCGTGGCCAGGTCATGGAAGGTTTTGATATCGGCGCTGGTGAGACCGAACGTGATTCCTGTCTCCATGGAGTTCAAGCACATCTTCACTTGTTCTTTCTCTTTCGGCAATTGTTTGTAAGAAGCTCCTAATGTTTTCCACCTATCTATGAATTTCTCTATTGGTTCCCCTTCTCTCTATCATACTGAGGCTAATTTTGTAATACTAACATCACACTCTGACGAAAAGAAGTTTGACATGAAGGCGTCCTGCATCTGCTCTTAAGTTTGCATCGATCCCGACACCGAAACACTTTACCTGTCAGAGAGGAACCAAACAGTTGAAGGCAATATTGTGGCACTATAGAGAAATTTCCCATGCTAGTGAAGAAATGCATCAGGTGTTCCCCTGGTGATTCATCTCCATTAAATTTTTAAAAATCAGGATGCTTGAAATTGGTTAGAAAAGGAATATCTTCCACCTCTCTTGGATACGGTGTTCGATATCTGAATCTTCCGATATTCTCATGTTCTCTTTGTCCTGACGGCTTCTTCGATGACCTGTTGCACTTCCTCTTGAGTTATCGCCCTTACTGTAGGAGCGGACCTGAGTGATCCTACCTTCGGCGGCTGGGAGCCTTCCGGTTGTTGCTCTCATCCATTCATGGTACCCATTGTAAATGCAATCTTATAAATCTAGCACCCGGAGTTGTCAAATTTTGTTGTGCCAAACTACTTAGAATCTGTGTCTTGTTTTGATGAGATGAATAGATCAACTTCATGCATTGTGAGTCATCTTTGTCATTACCAAACTTTTCTACGTATTCAAGTTGAAGAACGTTATCGAAGTTTAGAGATTACAAGTTCAAGTGTAAGAACAAAAGTTTAAGGCTCAAGTTCAAGTTGAAAGCTCATTATTACTACTTTAAAGAATCAAGAACTCAAACACTAGCTCAAGCTCAAGTTCAAGATTTAAAACACAAGCTTCATGTATTTCAAGTGAATGAGTTACCGAAGCGATTGATGTTTCGATGGTTCAAACTCACAAACAAGGTATGGATGACCCTAGATTGACCATAGGTTAGGTCATATTCATTGCATATTTTATTTGTGTCATTACATAAGTTTATAGGTCATTTCCTTGACTAGTCCTAGTCTTTGATCGACTAGTCCAAGCACTGGCTCAACCAGTTCAAGAAGTTTCTCGACCAGTCCAAGATTTGTTGTGAATTTTCAGAAATTTTTGTTGGACCCTCGACCAGTCGAGTGAACAGTGATCGACCAGTTGTGTGGTACTTGACTCAAAGTCCAGCAAGGTTTTTTGGACTTACTCTACTAGTCGAGTGCATTACTCGACCAGTCGAGCAGGCCACTCGACCAGTCGAGTAACGATCTTATCTTATCGCGCCAGAAATTTTGAAATGTGGTTGGTCCTTCCACCAGTTGAACAGACCCTCAGACCAGTCAAGCGAACAGTATTTTGACCTATAAATAGAGGACGAATCTCAGAGTTTTTCATTCATTCCAAGCATAATCAAGCCATCACTCTGAGAGATAAGTTCCTGCATTTCTTAAGCTACATTGTGTTCATTTTAGATTCTCTTAAATAGTTTTTGTGTTTGATTTTGTGATCTCCATTCAACTCTATTTCATTAAAGAAAGGAATTGTGACTTTACCCTCTTTGAGATCAAAATAAAATCAAGCTAGCCCAGGTGATTTAATCTAAAAATCATTTAGACCTATAACCCTTTCCTTTATGATATTGGACATTGAACATCTTCGTCTACATTGGATTGGTTCTATCGGGCTTCATCAGAAGGAGAATCTTCAGATAAGTATAATTTAATTTTGTGTATCTTTTGTGGTTTGTGAGATTCAGCCAGGAAAATCTCATTTTTGGTTTTGTCTGAGATAAACCAGAAAATCTCAGAGTGTAGGGTTTTTATAATTGTGTAAACCCATCTAAAAACACAATTGTGAAGGTTTTAAGGTGAACCTTGGAAAACCTTATCTTATAGTGAAAACCAATATCCCGTGGGAGAGGATATTGGGAGTGGAGTAGTTGTGTGGCTGTTTTTCAAATAGTTGGTGTACACACATGAACCACTATAATTCTCAGTGTTTGGTGGATGCTTATGGTGATGTATATGTGGTGTTGAATGTTGTAATTTCCTTTTATGCACTTGTAGTGAATGTTGTAATAATTTAGATTATTTCCATCGCTGCCTTCTAAGTTTGAGTGTTTGATACTTACAAACATTCTAGAAATCAGTTTTTGCTACCATAAACCTTGGTTTTTGGTGTAAGGTTATTCTTAGAACGCAGTTTGTATCAACCTCTCAATACTTGTGCATTTGAGGTTGCTTATAATTGTGTTATCTATCTTTGTTTATCATTGTAATTCCGCATTTATTTTTTAATTTGGCATAGTCCTTTTCCCCCCCCCCCCCCCCCCCCCCCAGGACTTTTAGCTTGGCTTTTTCAAGTGGTATCAAAGCCTAATAGCTCATTTTTATTATTTGGATTCACTTCTTGAGCTAACCAATCTAAGCTTATAAGATGTCAAATTTTGATAGCCTCTCGATTACTAAGCCTCCACCTTTTAATGGCCCTAATTATACCTATTGGAAAGCCAAAATGAGGATCTTTTTGAGGTCTATAGATGAGAGCATGTGGCAAGCCACGGTGACAAAATGGAACCCACCCACATCTGAAGTTCTAGGCATTAATAGAACTAAGTCTATTGTAGTTACACCTTATTATTCATGGACCACTCTTCAGAAAAATGAGAGTAGTGCCAATGCAAAGGCTTTAAATGCAATTACTTGCGCACTATCACCAGATGAATTCAAAAGAATTATATCTTGTGATACTGTAAAGCAAGCTTGGGATATTCTAGAAATGACACGCGAGGGTACGACTATAGTCAAGAAATCTAAACTTCAAATCCTCACCACTAGGTTTGAGGAAATACGTATGGAAGAAAGTGAAACTTTCATGGACTTCTATATTAAGTTAAATGACATAGTCAAGTCTATGTGGGGACTTGGTGATAGCATCCCAGAAAGTAAAGTCTGTGCAAAGATACTACTCTCATTGCCTGATAAGTTCAATTCTAAGGTGACTGCCATTCAGGCACTTCATGATACGGATAACATGCAGGTTGAAGAACTTGTTGGTTCTTTATAAACCTACGAGTTAAATTTTAAGGCTCCTAAAGGTAAGTCCATAGCCCTTAAGTCTTCTAAAAATATTTCTCAAGATAATGCTAGAAATTCTGATTGTGAAAATTCTAAAGATGATATGGCACTATTAACCAAGAAGTTTTACAAAATTTTAAAAAATAAAAAAGAGAGTAGATTTTCAAAGACCTTCTAAAAAGAAAAAGAGTAGATCTAAAAGTTGAAAATCTATTAAAGACAGTCAATGCTTCAACTACCATGAATACGGGCATCTGGCAAACAAATGTCCAAAGAGGGATAAACCTAAAAAGAAAGGTATGTTGGATATATGGGATGAATCGTCTTGCTCTAAAGCTTCTTCTGAGTCAGATGATTCTGAACTTGAGTCTACTAATGAGGTCAAGGTCTTAATGACTCTAGCCAGAGTCACTTCCTCAGACAATTGTAATTCAACTTATGATGACAATTTGAGGAGCAACCCTAAAAATGATGATGATTTACAAGATGCCTATAATGCCATATACAGTGAGAGTTGTAAGATAGTTGTAAAATTAAAACTTTAAAAAGAAAAATTTTTAAAACTAAAAAAGATTTTGATAATCTAGTTTTAGAAAAATTGCATCTTTCTGATTGTTTTGAAAAAGTTAAGTGTGATTTAGATTTCAAAACATCCCAAATTGAAAATCTAAAATCTGAAAATGAAAAACTAAAACTAGAAGTCTCTTCTCTCTTGAGTTCGAAGGACACTTGGAGGTATGCCCAGGGTGATCCTAAACTAGAAAAATTGCTAATTGGATCAAGGAAATGTGGTGATAGATCTGGTCTGGGCTACGATAAGAATAAGCCTCTTAAATGTAAGACTACTTGTAACGACCTTGGAATTTTTGTGATAATCTTTCCTTAAGTAGTTGTTTTGGGGTAATTAGTGCTTTACTCGATCGCTTGTGAAATTCGCATCAATCACTTTAAATTGTATCTGCATGGCTCTAAACGTGTAGATTAGTGAGCGCTACGTTACTCTGAAATCTGGGATCCATCGCTAAATCCAGTTGTTCTGGGGAATTTTTGGAAGATCTGGATCGGATCTGGACCGCGCGTCGAAAGTCCGATAGCGATGATCTTAGGCTGTTGCGGTCACCGAGTTGGGCTTGATCTTCACCTCGAAAATCAAGTCGATCTGATGTTCTGGGTCGATTTGGTTGAGCTCGGAGTGAAGAGTGTGAGAACGGTTGGAATTTATTAAGCTTTATTGAAATCTGAGTCGTGTCACTTGCGCGACGATTTTAAGCTATCTGACCGTTGGATTCTGACCCAATTTCACCCTCTGATCAGGATAGTTGGCCCAGGCATATCCTAGTGCTTGTGGACCTGATCGAGTTTCCGTGACCGTTGAATTGAGTGTGGTCCGCCACGGCTGATCTGAAGAGCCGGTCGGTACGAAAACTTAGCCTGACCTAGATCCATGGTCAATGAACTTAAGTCCGACCTTTCATGGTTATAGGCCCACCAGAAGTGCTTCGCTGGATCGAGAAAGGCGTACTTTGGTTATAACCTAAGTATACCTTGACCCTGGGGTTATTTCCATCATTTTAAGGCCTATATATAGTCCTTAAACCCTAGCTCTCATTTCCATACGAATTTTCTCTAACCCTAGCTTAGAAAGAGCGTGGAAAAGAGAGAGTTAGTGAGAGAGATTGGTTGGTGATTCATCTTGATTTCTTCCTTGTTCTTCTTCATCTTCGAACCTTCACTTTGAATCGTTCTTCTAACGATTCTGAGTTCCTTTGGGGTAAGTTAACCTAACCCTAACCTGTGTTAGAGCTTAGACTAGACTTGGTGTTGTTGTATCTCATTTCTATCCTTATTTTAGGGTATTCTAGCGCCGTTGACGAAGACAACTCGTCTAAATCAGCTCGGCGGTTCTTTCTTCGCTTAAGGTGCGGACTTTAAGTGTATAGGTTATGGTTTTCAAAGCTTTCAATCCTAGTTAGTGATTTATTCTTGTTATGGATGACATTTCACATGCCAAATGTTGTGTTTACATTGCTTTCCTGATATGCATGTGCTATATTGAGATTTGTGTATTCTAGGTGTATTTATAAAGTACCGTATACGTATATATTATGCACTTATGTTTGCCATGATTATTTGTCATGTATGTATGCTAGATGCATGTATGACGACTCCTTGGTAAAAGGAATTGTCTAAGTGCATGTATTCCAACATACGCCATGTATGTTGTTCCATGTATGCTAAGTGTTTGTAGAAATGCATGAATGATCTAAGTGTAACTTATTACACTCATTGTGGGCGTTGAGAAGTGATTCTCAATACTCCTATTGATGCGCATGATTTTCTTTATGCAGTTACATTCCTAGTTATTTAAATTCAAGCATCTCCTATGCTTACATTTATGTTAAGTTGATATTCTTCAGATGCGTTTGTGCCATGATTTGAGTTATTGTTCCACTACTGTTTTACATTCCATATGAATATCTGTAGTAGTATAGGATGTTTGGGACTATGCCTTAGTCCAGGAGATCGGTAATTGACCCTCTATTCGTGGTTGAGATTGCTTTCGCCACGTAGGACGTATTAGACGAACCCGAGCCGTATTAGAGTTGGCGGCAGTGGTTTGGCCACGCGGAGTGTTTGCGCACTCTATGTCGTTCAATTCAACGTGCGCTCGTGCTAGTCGAGTTCGTCAAATAACCCGATTGTCCGATGTATGTTAACCATGTATGGACGCTACTGTTTGAATCTAGGATACCGAACTTACCAGTGAAATCTTAATAACCATGGTACCTGATCCGCTAAGACTCATGAGCCGGACATGGTGGTATGGGACACCGTGGTCGAGCTGTCGGCCTACGTTGGGGTGACGAGCCTCCCCGTAGTGACCAGTGAGCAACTAAACTCATGAGCCGATTATGGTGGTATGGGACACTATATTCGTGCTGTCGGCCTACATTGATTGGTGACGAGCCCTTTGTAGTGACCTCGAGCATACCTGGATACCGCAAGGAGGTGATGAGCCGATCTGTGGTAGTAAGGGCATGAAAGTCGTGCATTGATTGGTGACGAGCCCTTTGCTACGACCCCAACTATATGATCGTATGAGATATCTAGGATTGACGGCCCTAGTATGGATCACTGTTTGGATGGTGATATGAGGAAGGTATCTTAGCTTCCCAATCCTGCTGTATGAATTGGACTAATAACAACTTGGTAATCATATCCATGCACCGCATTTGCATGTGCTTTGTAGATGTGGCGCACTTTGAGGCGATGTCATGCGTAACGTAAGATGAAGACGCTGAGGGTGTACGCGTGAGGGCACGCATCATATTGCATTCATCCTTGCATTAACAAGAGTACTTAGGATTTATTTAATTGTTCTGCTTTATCATTACTGTTTGATTGAACTGATAACATGTTAACTTTTGCGGTATTATTCCACGAGTTGATCACTCACTCCCACGTTTCTGGGGCGGTGTTACACACCCACCAGACTCTGTCTTAGGCTCTGAAGTTGCAGATGTGGATGCGACTTCTGAGGCAGAGCGGGAGCTGGATGACGACGAGGCTGCCTTCTCCTATATGCAGTTTTTAGACGGGTTCTAGCGAGCCTCGGTCTGATGCGCGGGATTTCTAGGATATATTTTGGGGACTGAAATGATGTAATTTGATACTTATAATTTTGTTAAATAACACTCTTACACGATCTGGTTGTATATGTAATTCAGGGATTTACACTTGTACACATTTTACTATAAGTCTTCCGCTTGCTTTATTCACTTGCCCCTGAATCATATCTGTGTTTTGGCTTAATCAATTCCATGTTTTATGCACTAATACAGTCAACATACATCCATCATTAAATATGTTGCATAAGTGATGTTTTGGAACTCGGGAGCTGAGTTATGCTCGACCCCCAAATTTCAGGGCGTTACAAGTTGGTATCAGAGCATGATCTGGATTAAACCGGACCTGGGTTATGGTCACACACCGCACGTTGTCGCCACTTTAGTGTAATTGGGTGCGGGTCTATCATCGCTTTGTGTTTGTGCTCCGTAGCTTCTATCGGTGAAAGTTTCTTGGAAACCTTTGCCGAGATCGAGTCTGTACTCCTACCTGATCACACACAGCGACCCGAAACCTTTCCTGGACCCTCTATTAATGAGTGTAGATGGTCTATCTTCCCTTTTTTCATCTTTAAACCTTCCAGAAATCGCTATTTGAATCAGATTTCTGTCAGAATGGCCCGATAGGCCTCAAACTACGCATTTGGGGCATTTCCAGTGGGGCCCAGGGGGGGAACCACACTTTTTGGACCAAGGGGGACCAGGAGGGCCTCTCTAAATCGGCGAGGCATCGCCGATATGTCCAGAGACCGGCGATGCCATCGCCGGTTGGGCGAGGGATCGCCGGTCGCCGGGCCAAGTGGGCCGGGCCGACGCGGGCCGATCGTCCCTAGGCTTAATGTGGCCCACCCCTCCACGGTTTTCATTTTAAAACCCTTCCTTTTACCTACTTCCTTCACAAAACCCACCCCCAAGCTTCCCTTTTCTTCCAAAACCTCTCCAAACTCTCTCAAATCTCTCCCAAATCTTCATCTTCCTCCCATTTTCGTGTAAACCCATCACCCCATTCTCAAATCTTCCATTCCATTACTGATTTCTTCTTTTTCCCTTCTCATTTGAGCCATTTCATTCCCTATTTGGCTAATAGTTGTGTGGAAGCTTCACCATCTTCCTATTTCTCTCTTTCTCTCATTTCTCATGGCCCTCTTTGAGATTGTGACGGCCATCTTTTCCATTTCTTCCCTTCTTTCCTTGATGGGGAAGAAGAGAGCGCCCGTGGATGAAGCCGGGCCGAGCCGCCCAACCCGTGCACGGAGGCCGAGAGGTGCCGCCGCTAGCACGTCCGCCACGCGGGAGTTCCAGACGAAGCGGGACCTCGATCCTCGAGCTCCTGTCAGTAGGACCTTATTGGCGGAATTGTCGCATGGAGTCTATGAGGGGCATAGAGTCCTTTTTGAGTCTCATGTTGATCCGTGGCTCTTTGGTGAGTTCTTCTTGTTGGAGCGCCTAGAAGGGGCTGGTTGGGGTCCCTTGTTCAAAGGTGAGTATCGCACGAATGCTAACACTGTTCGGGCCTTCTATGCCAACATTCTGGAGCCTTCGCTGGATCCTCTGCAGTTCAAGATTCCCTGTGGTAGCGGTCGAGTTAGAATTGTCAATGTTGCTTTGATATCCCGACTCTTGAAGGTGTCACTTGGGGAAGTGCATGCCAGCGAGAAGAATGTGGACAGTGTGCGCGAGAAGGATCGTCGCACCCGATTCTTGTGTGGTCGTCTGGTTGAATGGCAACCGAATAGGAGTCTTCTGGCTTCTTTCATGACGGACGACTTCCGTTTGCTTCACCACATCTTTACGTTCAATGTATATCCAAGGTGGAGCAACCGCAGCGAGTGTACGCGCCTGATGGTAGATTTTCTATATCAGGTGGGGCAGGATGCGAAGTTGTGTGTGCCAACGTACGTCCTGCGTCAGATTATTCTCATCGCTCGTTCGAGTAGACGGACCGAGTCTCTTCCCTTTGGCCGCCTCATTTGCAAGATCGCACATGAGTTTGGCTATAGGCTTGGAGCTGAGAAGCCGGTCCCTGTTCGCCATATCAACTTGAGGACCCTTAAGCTGATGGAGGTTGGTTCTGGTCGGCTTGCCTCAGAGGGTGAGGCTGGGTCTGAGAGTGGTGATGATGAGAGTTATGCTGAGGGCGGTGCGGAGTCTGGGGAAGAAGCAGAGCAAGACGAGGAAGAGATTGAGGCACAAGATTCGAGTGATAGCTCTCCTCCTGTGGTGCCAGAGCAGGGTGCAGAGCAGATTGCCAGAGATGCCCGTCTTACACGGCTTGAAGAAGGGCAAGCTGCTTTACGCCAGGAGATGGTGGATCTTCGAGGCTTTGTTAAGTATAAGCTTAAGAAGATGTCTCGGACCTTGAAATCTATCCTGTGTTGCTTGCAGGATAAGGGTGCTCCGCCTCCATCTCCTGATTCCGACGAGTAGCATCGTCGTGGTCGTCTTTGCTTTGTCGTGTTTTTCTTTCTGTGTGTAGCCGTTGTTGGCTTGTAGTTAGAGTTGTTGTAATGTGGTAGCTGTTGGTGGTTGTAGTTGTTGTGGTTGTTTGAAGTGTTAGATGCTGTTGTTTTCATGCTTTCCTAGTCATGATTCATGTATTGCTGCACTACTTGTATTGCGACGATTTTGGTTAATGGAATGCATGTTGTTTGCTTTTGGAGTTGTGCTGTGTTGTTGTTGTGTGGATGGATTATGTGACTTAGAATCTGACAGGTTGCATCCTTTGATTTAATGTAGGGATGCCTCCTAAGGGTTTGAAGACTTCGGCCCGTCTCTCTCTGATTGAGTCGCTTGCTGGGGTTCCTCCCTTGAGCGATAGCCAGTCAGATCCACAGTCACACCCTCGGTTCCTGAGCCGAGCCGTGCACCTTCGTCTGCTTCGCCTACTGATAGGTTTGAGTAGATGATGCTGTTGATGTAGCAGCAGCAGTTTCAGCAACACCAGCACCATCAGTAGCAGCAACAGCAGCAGCAGGAGTTCCTCTCTTCCATGGCTGGCATCTTTGCTCAGTCAGTGGGGGCGACTCCACCTGTTTCACCTATGCCTCCATCTGGGAGCGCCAGTGCAAGTGTCAGTGCAAGAGGCACAATCGAGCGATTCCAGCACTTGAGACCTCCTACTTTTGCGGGTTCTCATGGACCCGAGGAGGCCGAGTATTGGATTGACCGCATCTCTAAGATGCCGAGGCCGTTGCACTGCTCTGAGGTCGAGCAGGTTGAGCTTGCCACCTTCATGTTTGAGAAGGAGGCCGGTTTGTGGTGGGACAGTGTGCTTCGCCTGTCGAGGAGGACTTCGTGTGGTCGTGGCGGGCGTTTGAGGCGCGCTTCCACGAGAAGTATTTCCGGTTACGTTCCGACATGAGAAGGAGAGTGAGTTCCTTCGCCTCCGCCAGGAGGGTTGTCGGTTACGGAGTATGAGAACCGGTTTACGAGTTGGGGCGGTATGTTCCTTTGATCCTGGGTGATCACCGATGAGGATGCGGCGTTTTCCTGAGGGGCTGCGATCCGATCGAAGATTTGCTGTGCCAGCATTTCTTCATATGCGGAGCTAGTGAGCATGTCCTTGCGAGCAGAGCAGGACGAAGATAGAGCGTCCTGCATGCGAGCACCGATGCCTCCTAGGCCACGACCGGATTTCCAGGGTGCACCTTTCCTCGGCAAGAGGCCGCGAGCAGATTCTCCTCCGAGGTGTTCAGCGCCGTCCGCTCAGCAGATGAGAGCTGATCTTCGATGTTCCTATTGTGGGAAGACAGGGCACTTGTACTATTTTTGCTTCTCCCTTATGCGAGCTGGTGGTTTTACTCCACCACAGAGGGTTAGCCGTCCGATGCCTCAGGTTATTTCTCCTCCACCTCTTCGATCAGCGCCAGCTCATCCATCCTTCAGACCTGCAGTTCCTAGCTTCAGGCTACCTCAGCGGCCCATGGTTCCTCCGCCGAATCGTCAGCAGCAGGCTCGTGTTCATGCGCTTTCAGCTGAAGCACCTATGTCTGACTTGGTGCCGAGGTCCTTTGAGGTGACAGCGCATATTGAAGGTATTCCCGTTTCTGTGCTAGTGGATACAGGGTCCACTACTTCTCTTATTTCTTATGCGGCAGTTAGGCGTTTGGGTTTGAGATCTATTCCTATGCCTGGAGTGACGCTTACTACCGCTACGGGGATGTCCTCTGCCTTGGGCAAGCGTTGTATGGATTGTTTGGTCGATCTAGGAAGTGGATCGATCCGTGTTGATTTGCTAGTCGCACCGCTTTATCACTACGATGTTATTATGGGTATGGATTGGCTCACGAGGGTGCGAGCCGAAATTGATTGTGAAGCGAGATCAGTGTCGATCCATGGACCTGAGGGCGAGATTGTTACTTTCCCAGTTCAGGTCAGTTACCCTATTCGTATTGATTTTTATTCTTCTCTGTTGGAGAGTTCGGCCGAGTCGGCGTTGGTTAGTACGCCGGTAGTTCAGGAGTTTGAAGATGTGTTTGAGTCGATTCCTAGATTACCTCCTCAGCGTGAGATTGATTTTGCTATCGATCTTATGCCTGGTGCGGCGCCCATTTCCTTACCCACCTATCGGATGCCTTCGAGTGAAATGGAGGAGTTGAGGAAGCAGATAGATGGTTTGCTAGAATTGGGTTTTATTCGGCCTAGTGTGTCTCCTTGGGGAGCACCTGTTCTGTTTGTGAAGAAGAAGGATGGTTCCTTGCGATTGTGTATTGATTATCGCAGTTGAACTAAGGTAACTGTGAAGAATAAGTACCCCTTGCCCGGGATTGATGATCTGTTTGATCGGATTGAAGGGGGCACGGTACTTCTCGAAGGTTGATCTGCATTCAGGGTATATCAATTGTGCGTCAAGGATGGGGACGTGCGGAAGACCGCTAGGACCAGCTCCGGTCATTATGAGTTCCTTGTGATGTCGTTTGGTCTGACGACACCGGCCATGTTCATGGATCCGATGAACAGGTGTTTCGGCCATTCTGTTTCGATTCGTCATTGTCTTTATTGATGACATTTTGATTTATTCAACGAGCGGGACGAGCACGAGGAGCACTTAAGAGCGGTTTTGGATACTCTTAGGAAGCATCGGCTCTTCGCACAGTTCAAGAAGTGTGATTTATGGAAAGAGGAAGTCAAATTCTGGGACATGTGGTGTCCAAGGACGGGATAGCCGTCGACCTTGCCAAGGTAGGTGCAGTGCAGGACCAGCCTGGTTCGATTTTCGAGGTGAGGAGTTTTCTTGGCCTTGCAGCTACTATCGACGCTTTATTCGGGACTTCTCGAAGATTGCCGGACCGTTGTCGCGGTGACACGGAAGGATTTGAAGTTTGCTTGGAGTGAGCGGGCGGAGTTATTTTCAGGAAGTGAAGGACAAGTTGACGTCCGCCCTGTGCTAGTATTGCCGAGCAAGGGGTTAAGTATATTATATATACTGACGCCTCTCGCGTTGGTCTAGGTTGTGTCCTTATGCAGAAGGACAGGGTGATTGCTTATGCTTCGCGTCAGTTAAGGAAACACGAAGAGAATTACCCTACGCACGACCTGGAATTGGCAGCTGTCATCTTCGCATTAAAGCTTTGGAGACATTACCTCTATGGTGAGGAGTTCGAGCTCTTTTGCGACCACAAGAGCCTTAAGTATATTTTCACGCAGCGTGATTTGAATATGAGGCAGCGCAGATGGATGGAAACATTGAAGGACTTCAAGTTCGATGTTTCTTACCATCCTGGTAAGGCGAACCTTGTGGCAGATGCGTTGAGTCGCAAGAAGGCTTTGGAGTTTGCGGCTCCGCTGATGATAGCAGAGTGGGATATGTTGGAGTTCGTGCGCGATTTTGAGCAGAAGCTTACGGTGGTTGAGCCGTATGAGGTTATCTCACACATTCGTGTACAGCCCGTTATCGACGAGAGGATCATTGCAGCTCAGGAAGATGATGAGCTTTTGGTGAAGATGAGGCAGCGGGTTGGTACGGATGAGAGCTCCGACTGGAGTGTTAGTTCTGATGGGGGCCTACGTTTTCGTGGCCGGTTATGTGTTCCTGACATCCCTGACTTGAGACGTGAGGTTCTCGAGTTAGCCCATAGTTCTAAACTTGCGATGCATCCAGGTAGCACGAAGATGTATCAGGATATGAAGAGGTCTTATTGGTGGGACAATATGAAGGTCCAGATTGCTGAATTTGTTTCTCGTTGTCTCACGTGCCAGCAGGTCAAGGCAGAGCATCGCCGACCTCCTGGGTTGTTGCAGCCCATGCCCATAGCTGAATGGAAGTGGGATTTCATCTCTATGGATTTTATTTCTGGGTTGCCGAGGACGAGAAAGGGATTTGACTCTATTTGGGTGATCGTCGATCGATTAACGAAGTCGGCGCATTTCTTACCGATCCGAGTCACTTACTCTGCAGACGAGTTGGCTAGGTTGTATATCAAGGAGATAGTGCGTCGACATGGATTCCCCTGGAGATTGTGTCCGATAGAGACACGCGTTTTACATCTATCTTCTGGACTCGTATCCAAGAAGCGATGGGTGTGAAACTGAAGTTCAGCACCGCGTTTCATCCGAAAACAGATGGGCAGACGGAGCGCGTGAATCAAGTCCTGGAAGATATGTTGCGAGCTTGTGTTTTGGATTTCAAAGACAGTTGGGATGATTGTCTTCAGTATGCAGAGTTCGCGTATAATAATAGTTTCCAGGCGAGTATCGGTATGGCTCCCTACGAGGCGTTGTATGGTCGCCCGTGCAGAGCACCATATTGTTGGGCAGAAATTGGTGAGCGTAGTTTGCTTGGCCCAGAGTTGGTGCAAGTGACTTCAGGGAAGGTTGACATCATTCGACGTCGACTTTTGACAGCGCAGAGCAGGCAGAAGAGTTATGCGGATACGAGGCGTCGACCGCTTGAGTTTGTAGTGGGAGACCATGTTTTTCTGAAGGTCTCTCCTATGAAAGGAGTTTTGCGGTTCGGTAAGAAGGGGAAGCTGACACCGAGATTTATTGGTCCATTTCAAGTTCTGGATCGAGTGGGAGCGGTAGCTTACCGCCTTGCTTTGCCCACACCTCTTGCGGGCGTGCATAACGTATTTCATGTTTCTATGCTGAAGAAGTACGTTCCTGATCCTTCGCATATTATCAGTTGGGAGCAAGTGCAGTTAAGTGAGGATGCCACTTATGTACTGCGACCGACGCGTATTCTGGATAGAAAGGAGCAGGTACTGCGTAGCAAGGTTATCCCTCTCGTGAAGGTGCTATGGACGCATCATGGCGTAGAAGAGGCTACTTGGGAATCTGAAGCTGAGGTCAGGAAGACGTACCCTCTGATCCTCGAGGATTATATGAAGGTATGAATTTCGAGGACGAAATTTTCTTTAAGGGGGTTAGATTGTAACGACCTTGGAATTTTTGTGCTAATCTTTCCTTAAGTAGTTGTTTTGGGGTAATTAGTGCTTTACTCGATCGCTTGTGAAATTCGCATCAATCACTTTAAATTGTATCTGCATGGCTCTAAACGTGTAGATTAGTGAGCGCTACGTTACTCTGAAATCTGGGATCCATCGCTAAATCCAGTTGTTCTGGGGAATTTTTGGAAGATCTGGATCGGATCTGGACCGCGCGTCGAAAGTCCGATAGCGATGATCTTAGGATGTTGCGGTCACCGAGTTGGGCTTGATCTTCACCTCGAAAATCAAGTCGATCTGATGTTCTGGGTCGATTTGGTTGAGCTCGGAGTGAAGAGTGTGAGAACGGTTGGAATTTATTAAGCTTTATTGAAATCTGAGTCGTGTCGCTTGCGCGACGATTTTAAGCTATCTGACCGTTGGATTCTGACCCAATTTCACCCTCTGATCAGGATAGTTGGCCCAGGCATATCCTAGTGCTTGTGGACCTGATCGAGTTTCCGTGACCGTTGAATTGAGTGTGGTCCGCCACGGCTGATCTGAAGAGCCGGTTGGTACGAAAACTCAGCCTGACCTAGATCCATGGTCAATGAGCTTAAGTCCGACCTTTCGTGGTTATAGGCCCACCACAAGTGCTTCGTTGGATCGAGAAAGGCGTACTTTGGTTATAACCTAAGTATACCTTGACCCTGGGGTTATTTCCATCATTTTAAGGCCTATATATAGTCCTTAAACCCTAGCTCTCATTTCCATACGAATTTTCTCTAACCCTAGCTTGGAAAGAGCGTGGAAAAGAGAGAGTTAGTGAGAGAGATTGGTTGGTGATTCATCTTGATTTCTTCCTTGTTCTTCTTCATCTTCGAACCTTCACTTTGAATCGTTCTTCTGACGATTCTGAGTTCCTTTGAGGTAAGTTAACCTAATCCTAACCTGTGTTAGAGCTTAGACTAGACTTGGTGTTGTTGTATCTCATTTCTATCCTTATTTTAAGGTATTCTAGCGCCGTTGACGAAGACAACTCGTCTAAATCAGCTCGGCGGTTCTTTCTTCGCTTAAGGTGCGGACTTTAAGTGTATAGGTTATGGTTTTCAAGGCTTTCAATCCCAGTTAGTGATTTATTCTTGTTATGGATGACATTTCACATGCCAAATGTTGTGTTTACATTGCTTTCCTGATATGCATGTGCTATATTGAGATTTGTGTATTCTAGGTGTATTTATAAAGTACCGTATATGTATATATTATGCACTTATGTTTGCCATGATTATTTGTCATGTATGTATGCTAGATGCATGTATGACGACTCCTTGGTAAAAGGAATTGTCTAAGTGCATGTATTCCAACATACGCCATGTATGTTGTTCCATGTATGCTAAGTGTTTGTAGAAATGCATGAATGATCTAAGTGTAACTTATTACACTCATTGTGGGCGTTGAGAAGTGATTCTCAATACTCCTATTGATGCGCATGATTTTCTTTATGCAGTTACATTCCTAGTTATTTAAATTCAAGCATCTCCTATGCTTACATTTATGTTAAGTTGATATTCTTCAGATGCGTTTGTGCCATGATTTGAGTTATTGTTCCACTACTGTTTTACATTCCATATGAATATCTGTAGTAGTATAGGATGTTTGGGACTATGCCTTAGTCCAGGAGATCGGTAATTGACCCTCTATTCGTGGTTGAGATTGCTTTCGCCACGTAGGACGTATTAGACGAACCCGAGCCGTATTAGAGTTGGCGGCAGTGGTTTGGCCACACGGAGTGTTTGCGCACTCTATGTCGTTCAATTCAACGTGCGCTCGTGCTAGTCGAGTTCGTCAAATAACCCGATTGTCCGATGTATGTTAACCATGTATGGACGCTACTGTTTGAATCTAGGATACCGAACTTACCAGTGAAATCCTATTAACTATGGTACTCGATCCGCTAAGACTCATGAGCCGGACATGGTGGTATGGGACACCGTGGTCGAGCTGTCGGCCTACGCTGGGGTGACGAGCCTCCCCGTAGTGACCAGTGAGCAACTAAACTCGTGAGTCGATTATGGTGGTATGGGACACTATATTAGTGCTGTCGGCCTACATTGATTGTTGACGAGCCCTTTGTAGTGACCTCGAGCATACCTGGATACCGCAAGGAGGTGACGAGCCGATCTGTGGTAGTAAGGGCATGAAAGTCGTGCATTGATTGGTGACGAGCCCTTTGCTACGACCCCAACTATATGATCGTATGAGATATCTAGGATTGACGGCCCTAGTATGGATCACTGTTTGGATGGTGATATGAGGAAGGTATCTTAGCTTCCCAATCCTGCTGTATGAATTGGACTAATAACAACTTGGTAATCATATCCATGCACCGCATTTGCATGTGCTTTGTAGATGTGGCGCACTTTGAGGCGATGTCATGCGTAACGTAAGATGAAGACGCTGAGGGTGTACGCGTGAGGGCACGCATCATATTGCATTCATCCTTGCATTAACAAGAGTACTTAGGATTTATTTAATTGTTCTGCTTTATCATTACTGTTTGATTGAACTGATAACATGTTAACCAGTGCCTTATTGTTCCACTGAGTTGATCACTCACTCCCACGTTTCTGGGGCGGTGTTACACACCCACCAGACTCTGTCTTAGGCTCTGAAGTTGCAGATGTGGATGCGACTTCTGAGGCAGAGCGGGAGCTGGATGACGACGAGGCTGCCTTCTCCTATATGCAGTTTTCAGACGGGTTCTAGCGAGCCTCGGTCTGATGCGCGGGATTTCTAGGATATATTTTGGGGACTGAAATGATGTAATTTGATACTTATAATTTTGTTAAATAACACTCTTACACGATCTGGTTGTATATGTAATTCAGGGATTTACACTTGTACACATTTTACTATAAGTCTTCCGCTTGCTTTATTCACTTGCCCCTGAATCATATCTGTGTTTTGGCTTAATCTATTCCATGTTTTATGCACTAATACAGTCAACATACATCCATCATTAAATATGTTGCATAAGTGATGTTTTGGAACTCGGGAGCTGAGTTATGCTCGACCCCCGAATTTCAGGGTGTTACACTACTCCTCCTAAGTTTGTTAAAGGGGAGTCCTTTAACTCAAAAGGGAAAAGTCTGAATCAAAATAGTTTTAAAAATCTTAAAAATTTTCAGGCTATGAAACCTAAAAGCAACTATATCAATTATAGAAATCAGAATCATAACCCCTTAGCTGAGAAAATTATAGATTTACTCAAGGAGTTTCTAAAATCTAACTCGAATGGTAGAATATATAACAACAACAAGCGTAGAAAAACCAACAATGCTCCAAAACCCAAAACAGTAATGAAATGGGTCCTTAAGGTTGCTTGTCTGGTTGCCCACACTGCTTTTAAGGCTTCGAGTCAATCAAAGTGGTACCTATACAGTGGTTGCTCTAGACACATGATAGGTGACAAAGATTTGTTCACTAATCTCAAAGATATGACTGATGATTCAATCACTTTCAGTGATGGTAGCAATTGCAGAATTGTTGGCCAAGGTATGGTTTAACTCTTTAATCTTCCTCCATTTGAGAATGTTTTATTTATAGAGTGCCTTAAGCATAATTTCTTAAGCATTTCTTGAATTTGTGATAATAAACATAGCGTCAAATTCACCAATTAAGGGTGTGAGATTTCTAATGAGAAGGTTCTGTGATATTGACTAGTCACAGAACATCTGAGAACTAGAAAAATTCAAGCTCATCTAAGTTATCGTGTTACATGGTCCAAACCAATGAGACCAATCTATGGCATAAATGCCTAGGACATGTACACTACCGTAATGTTTATATACTGAGCAAAGGTGAAGTAATAAGAGGTCAACCCAAGTTAAAGAAAATGGATAGAATTTGTGGCGAATGTCAGATTGGAAAACAAACTAGGAGTGCTCACAAGAAAGTGAACTCCTGTGCCACATCCAAACCCCTTGAACTCCTCCACATGGATCTCGTTGGACTTACTAGATCGGAGAGTCGAGGTGGTAAGAAATATATTCTGGTAATAGTGGATAACTTTACCAGGTTACATGGGTAGTTTTCATGAGAGAGAAATTTGAAACTCTCGATGAAGTGAAAAGGATACTCAAGCATATCCAAACTGAGAAGGAATCACATGTTACTAAAATATGAAGTGATCATGGATCCAAATTTGATAATAGCAGTTTTGAGGAGTTCTGTAGCAATCATAGGATATTGCATGAATTTTCTGCTCCTAAGACACCTCAACAGAATGGGGTTGTTGAAAGAAAAAATTGTATGTTTCAAGAGATGGCTAATGTTATGTTAAATAACATGAAACTTCCTAAAAATCTTTGGGCTGAAGCTGTGAACACTGCTTGTTATATTATGAACTTTGTATATACTAGAAAATCAAATAATAAGACTGCATATGAACTGTGGTTCAATAAGAAGCCAACAGTCAAATACTTTCGAGTTTTTAGTAGCAAATGCTATATTATATGTGACCGGAAAATTTTGGGAAAATTCGACACTAAAAGTGATGGGAGTATTTTCTTAAGATATGCGTTAAACAGTCGAGCATATCGTGTTCTCAATAAGAGGACCAGTGTAACTCAGGAATCCATTAATGTGGTTATAGATGATCACCTGAATACACGTCTCTAGGTCAGAAGATGATGAAGTCTCTTTATTTGATAAACCACACTCTTCATCTAGTCAAAATGACACTGAACTGTGGTCAGTTAAAGACCATCCAACTGATTAAATACTTGGGAACCACTCATAGATAACTAGAAAACATATCTAACAATGTGTGCTTCACTTCACAGACTGAGCTGGGCAATGTAAAAGAAGCACTTACTACTGAAAACTGGATTGTACCTATGCAAGATGAACTTAATTAATTTGTAAGAAATGATGTATGACATTTGGTTCTTAAACCTGATGATAAACATATAATTGGAACTAAGTGGAACTTTAAAAATAAGTCTGATGAATTAGGTAACATTATAAGAAACAAGGCTAGACTAGTTGTACAAGGGTACACTCAGATAGAAGGCATCGATTATGTGAAACCTTTACCCCAGTAGCTCATTTTGAATCTATCAGACTGTTCATATCCATTACTTGTTACAAAAATTTCAAAATCTATCAAATGGATGTCAAGAGTGCTTTCTTGAATGGTGATCCATGTGAGGAAGTATATGTAGAACTATAACACCCCAGTTTTTAAAACCCGAGTACACAACTCTCATTCTAAAAACCCAGGAGTTAACTAATAAAAATGGTAATCCAAAGTGCAAATAGCGGAAATGAAACATAGCATAGATATAATCCAAAATGAGAACAATATCCTGGCCCACTCAGCTGGGGGCCACATACAAAACTTCAAATTCAAATGTAACAATTCTAAATAAACTATCAAAAGGAAAACTACTGGTTGAGGCCATAATATGCCGCCGCCTCCTGATACGGCTCCTCTTCGTAAGGCTCCTCCTCGGCCGCAATCTCCTCCTGATCCATCGTGAGTCCATCTGCCCTTGTATCCTCTGTATGGTTGAACATTTATGAATGAGTGGCCAGCTCAGTGTGATCTCCCCTCAAGATTACACACCGCCGCCATAGACAAGAAATAGCATAAAACATCCAACCAAATCAAAACATGACAGATGCAGTCTTATTATATGCATGGATGCGTGAAATGCAATCATCGCCCCAGGGATGCTCATCTGTGCGAACAGTGGGCTTGTCACACATGCAATCATCAACCTAGGAAAACTCATCTAGTAGGATAGAAAACGTATGTGACGTACGATAGCAATAGATGTTGGTCTGTGCCATGTATGCATGATTAGCCAAGCTGTCATTAGTCCAATTACACTAAGCCAATTTAATTAAGCTCACGGTTACTACAGAGAGCTCATGGCCCAGCGTAGGCTGATGGCTTGGGCATAGTGTCCCATGACCACCATCCTCGGCCCATGAGACTACCGCCTTAGGGTGTGTATAGTACCTACCAACATGTGGTCAATCGATTCAATGTAAAGGGACTAGCACCAATGCTGACTGGGAATGAAATGTCGAAATTACTAAGTAGGGCGATTAAACATGACGGCATGAATGGTTCAAAGACAAGTAAGCAGCGATATTGAAAATGTTGCAAAGTTCATCCCAAGTCAGTTAGGTGAAACCACACATGGATGGTAAACCCTATAGTCAAGTTACACCCTAAGCATGGACTCTCCGTTGTTAGAGTTTCCCATGGAGAGATTTCAACAATGTGTGTATCATAACATCAGCATGGACCCTACTATGAGTAAGAAATAGTGAACAACGCATATATTCCTTGAAATTACAATTATATACTAAATGAGCTAACACATGGCGCATGTAACGAGTAGCTAATTTAATCATTTGGATAATCTAATACTCATGTTCAAGCGATCTAAGCAAGTATAAAGCATGAGAGACATCAATTTAGATAAGCATATTAATTAAATACAGTCTATTCTCACATAATTTATTATAAGTCTGACTAGTTAGTAAATCACTATAACAACTACTTCTAGTCTAATTGGAAGTGGAAAGCCTAAGGGGAAGATAATCATTACCAGACAAGTTGTAATGTGTCCCTTGATGCAAATTCCCTTGAGAAGTTAGCGGCTCCACGTTGCTTAAATAATTCCCTAGAGAATTTGTTTGTGTTAAACCACAAATCCTAAAGCTTTAAGTGCATAGAAGTTTGGTAGGGTTTGAAAGGCCTCAAGAATAGGATTGTTTGGGCCCACCTTAAAGTGATCAGGCCCACCAGATTCATTTCCCAAATGGTGACCCAAATTGGTCCTGGGATCTACCCAAGGCTTAGGCCCAAATTGGGCTTGGCTTATCTCAATTGGCCCGACACTAGATGCCTAAAGGTGGCCAGGTAAATGGGGTCGGGCTTGAGGGTTTATGAGCCCACTGTGACCTGTGGTGAGGCCCACTGGAAGTGTGGCCCATAGAGTACAGTGAGCTCCACTGACGTGTGGTGCAACCCACTTGACTTTCTCGTGCATCCCACTGAATTTTAGCTCAGCTGCGACCCACCTAACATTAGTGTGTGGCCCACCTATTCTTAGTGTGGTGCAGCCCACTTGGCTTTCTCATGTAGCACATTGAGTTTTAGCTCAGCTACGGCTTGCCTAACGTTAGTGTGTGGCCCACCTATCCTTAGTGTGATGCTGCCCACTGCTATACATAGTGTGGCCCATCGAGATATGTGGCGTGGCCCACTGAGACATGTTTCAGAGGTGGCTCGCTGTGATGTGTGACGATGCTGGACTGATAGTTTAGCCCACCTGTTATGTGGCTGGATTGATGGTTCGGCCCACCTTTATAAATAGTGAGGCCCACAGATGTGGTGTAGCCCACAAGATGTACAGGGCAGCCCACAACTTCGTGTGGTGAGGCCCACCTATTCTAAACAGGGTACGGCGCATGTTACATATGGTGTGGCCCACCTGTTTCAAACAGGGTGTGGCCCATGTTATATATGGTGTGGCCCACCTATTTCAAATAGGGTGTGGCCCGCAACTTCTGTGGTGAGGCCCATCATTACAGCAGGTGAGGCCCATCTACTATTGATGTTATCGGTCCACTTCTGGGCTGATTTTCGACCTAGTTCTAGGTTAGTTTCTAGCTCAGTCCAGGACCCACATCAAGAGCTCTGTACCAGCTCTCAGCATGGCCCACAGACTATCGTTTTCAGGATACCCACGGCCTGTGAGGGAGTCGATTCCCACCTCTCACTCACGTTCTCCCAAGGGGCTGCCTTCAACTAGAATTGAAGGCACAAACAGGGGCCTATTGTGGTGCCATTTTTGGTCTAGATCAGACCCAGTTTCAGCTCGGATTCTGGCCAGCTGAGGACTCTGTTTTTGTCAGCCTTATGGCCTATTTGGTGGGGCATTTGTAGTTTAACCAAGGCCTGATGAAGGCCCCCATTCGGTTCAGTTTTTAGCCCAATTGGGGCCTGTTTTCTACCAAAGATTTTGGCCCAGAACTCTGCCATTGATTGGCCTGATTTTGGCCTGAAACTGAGCTACAACTCGGTCTGGTTCTAGCCCAAAATAGAGCCATTATTTGACCTAGTTTTGGTCTGAATCTGATCTGCTTCCTGGCCTCATTTTAGGTCCGATCACAGCCATCATTTGGCTTGTTTTTAACCCGAACTATGGCCATTGCTTGGCCTGGTTCCAACTCAAAACAAAGCCCCTATATTACAGAGTTTTGTAGTCTGAAATGCAGCCTTTTTTCATGGATTTCAGTAAGATGTTTGGCCCAAAACACAGCCATGGTGTGGCTTAGTTTTGGTCCAACTCGTCGTTGTTGCTAAACCTGGATTCAGCCTGAGTATACAACCATTGGTTGGCTGGTTTTTAGCTTATATCTGGCCTATGATGATGGTGTGTCAATGGGCGAGCAAAAATGAGAAAACGACATGTTACCTGGCGGTTTCCAAACCTCTAAAAGGGGTGGATTCCTCTCGACCGAGTCGAGCTACGGGCGGACTGAGTTGAGCTGACTTAGCTCACTCTTTCTTCTCTGTCTCTCTCTGTCTCTCCTTTTCTCTCTTTTTCCCTCTCTCTTCCTCTTGTCAGTGCAGATCCCAAGAGCTACAGGGCTCTTTATATAGCTGTGAGGGAGAGAGTTCCAACGGCTGGAAAATGACCCACCTTGCAACGGTGGTGATTAAAAAGTGGCCTTGTATAGGGCCCATCCATATGTTGGGATGGACAGTTAACATCCCGGCCCACTAGAAAAGTAATTTTTTCTAGGTACGGTGAGGCCCACTTATCATCTCGTTTGGTGGTTCCTTGGAGAAGATGATTTTCCCGTTAATGGCAGATCACACTTGATGTGTATGGTTGTGATCCAGTCTGTTTGATGAGTTCAGATGATGCCTCTGAGCAATGTGAGGTCCACTTTTTAGGCCCCAAATGTTAGTTTGGGAAGATCTCACGAGATCTTCGAGTTCTTGCTGCTTCTTCTCATGAGATGGAGTATTTCTCTCCAAAATTCCTTCTTGCTTTACAGGGGGTGGTCGGGATCTCTCCACGTGGCCAGGGAATGGCTGAAATTGTGCTTGCACTAGCTTTCCTATAATGGAAAGTCTCTTCCCTAGCTTTTCCACCTACAGTCTTTCCCGACCATTTTTGGCAAAGGGAGAGCATGCATCACCTTGGAAAATGGATGGATGGGATGGCACAATCGGGCTAATCGTGGGCCACCCATGTAGCCCTAGATTGTCCCCACATGCCAGATCTTAGCCATGTGTGAACCTTTGAATGGTTCTACCCCAGAATCATCATTCCTTTACATGGGCTTAAGAGCCTTTACGGTTTTGATCATGTGGGACCCATGAGTCTAGTGAACGGTTTGGATTGTTTGGAAAAAGCCTAGGGTGGGCCACTTTGGGATCTAAAAATCATTAGTTTGAAATTCTAACAGGCGGGAGAATCTGTTCTCTCCTTTTGCAAGGAACTCAATCAAAGCTCATTTGACCGAACCCATTGTTCCAGTGCACATCGTGCACAAGTGCATGGGATGCACATGCACATCGTGTTGGGTCCACCATAATGGTTACAATGAATTCGTTCTATCCAATTGTCTTAAGGACATCCTCAAGGGGTACTGCCCATTTAAGGGCGGGCCCGAGGCCCAGGTGGGCCATACCACACGTTCCTGGCTCCATTTAGCCCCATGACCATTGATCTGATGGTTGGATCAATTTGATATTAAACTTCAACGGCTTATTGTGGACTTAGAGTGTAATGGGTGTTCGGTTGGCTATTCACTAGCCTTTGAAGATTGACCCACCGTATATTGCTACATTAGTTGAGTTAGAACTATTCTAATTTGAGGTGTCTAATCAAAGTTACCTTCTAGACTGACATGAGGTGCATTCCAACTTCTAGGGCCTCTGATGGATGGCCCTTAATGGTGCTTGGAAGTCTCATCCTGCATAAGTTTGATTTAAGTTGATTATCCATTCAAGCTCCGATAACCACAGCTTTGGGCTTAGATGGTAACACCCGCAAATCGAAAGTGTGTAATGTTACAAGAACAACCAAAGGGTTTTGAAGACCCTACACATACTGATCATGTTTATCACCTGAAAAAGGCACTCTACAGATTAAAACAAGCTCGCAGGGCATGGTACGAAAAGTTGACTAAGTTTCTATTGAGTCATAATTTTGTAATGGGGAGTGTTGATAAGACACTATTTGTAAAGAAACACAATGATCACATTCTAATAGTACAGATATATGTTGATGACATTATCTATGGATCTACTAGTTCTAACATGTCTGTTGAGTTTGTAGAATTGATGAAGTCCAAGTTTGAATGAGCATAGTAGGAGAATTGAACTACTTTTTAGGTTTGTAAGTGAAACAGCTTGCTAATGGGATTTTTTTATTTCTCAAACCAAGTATGCTCTAAACCTGGTGAAAAAGTTTAGATTTAAGAGCGGTAAAAACTTTGATACTCCTATGAGTACGACACTTAAGCTCTCTAAGGATTCAACAGGTAAACGTGTAGATCCTAAGTTATATCGCAGTATGATAGGTAGTTTATTATATTTAACTGCGAGCCGACCTGATATAGTATTCAGCGTAGGTATCTGTGCTAGGTATCAATCTGATCCTAAAGAATCCCACCTGATTTCTGTTAAGCATATTTTAAGATATGTTGCAAGTTTGGCCAATCTTGGCCTTTGGTATCCACATGATACTAATGTTCAATTAACCGGTTATACGGATGCTAATTAGGATGGTAACATTTATGATCGTAAGTCTATCAGTGGTGGATGTTTTTATGTTGAGAACTGCTTAGTTTCATGGCATAATAAGAAACAAAGTTTCGTATCGCTATCCACAGCTGAGGCTGAATATATTGCAGCTGGTAATGCATGCACTTAGCTTGTGTGGATGAAGAGGATGTTAAATGATTATGGATTCACGTAAGATTCTATGGTCTGTATTATGATAACTCTAATGCAATTAACATCTCTAAAAATCCAATTCAGCATTCACGAACTAAGCATATTTACATTAGATATCATTATATTCGTGAATTAGTGGAAGATGAGATTATTTCATTGTATTATATTCAAACTAAAAATCAGCTTGCAGACATTTTCACAAAACCACTTGACAAAAACAAGTTCGCTAAATTGAAATTGGACATTGGTATGTGTAACATGATCTGAGTTCATTGTGTTTGCTTATACTATATTGCATGTTTTTTTTTTTTTTTTTTTTTACAGATTATTAAAAAAAAAATCAAAAATCAAAAGTTTCTGAAAATTGGAAAATTTTGATGTTGCACGACCAGTCGAGTACACACTCGACTAGTCGTGGGACGACCGGTCAAGTAGCTCGGGTTTGGGGTTTTAAAAAGTGGAAAAAGCATTTTTTTTCTTCATTCTTCTCATCTTCTCCAACCAACCCTTCCACGACCGGTCGAACCCACCTTCGATTGCAACTTGGTTAGTGGATCTTTTTCATTTTCCTTCCGAATTTAGGATCTTTGCACTTCTATTTCCTTGATTTTGAAGTTTATTTCAAGGTTTCTACTGGTTTCTTTGGTTATCTTGCAAAAAATCTGATTTGTATTAAACCCTCCATTCCTTTCTTGTATTCTTTTTGTACATCTTGAAATGGAAGGTAGATATAAGAAGAGAACCACTCGTGGTCCTTCTTCTTCCCGTTCCATACTTATTTCGGTGCGTACTCTTTGATCACCCGAAGAGGACCCGGAATATGCGCGGGATATTCGTCTCCGCAATGTCATTGTTGAGCGGACTGTCAATTCCAACCATTTGAGTCCTTTCAATATCGTTCCCCTCCTCGTGGCTGTTGGGTGGGCTAACATATTGAATTGGGGCGGACCCGCATATCGGTCCATTGCTCAAGCCATGTATGCATGTATCAGTGATTTTTATTAAAAATTTAACCTTCACTGTGATGTTTAGAGAAGGTTCATTTTTAGTAGATTGTCATTTGATTTCTAGCTTGATGAATATACCAGTTAATGATGAAGGAATTCTAATATCCACATTGGTTGCAAGATTATCTGAATCAGAAAAACGTATGTTAATTAGAGATTTGTGCAACATGAATGCGGAATGGCATTCCGGTATTGCGGTCAGTTTCAAAAATATGTTACCTAGATATAAAATTCTTCATCGAATCTTTATTTCAAATGTATATCCAAGATCTAGTAACAAGACTGAGTTAACTTCTTTCACGGTGTGCATTCTTCACTCAGTTGTTTCTGGTACTCCAATGTGTCTTCCGTCTCTTATTTGCTACATTATAATTCAGTTTTGTCTCCATCCTGGCCATAGTGATATATCCCATCTTCCCTTGAACAATTCAAACATTAACAAGATGAATATGAAGTTAGCTCCTGGCCAAGTTGATAAGGATGCTGGAAGAACTGTTGAAAAAGCTGGAGAGGAAGATGCTTTACCTCTTGATGATGTGACTATGGATAATATTTTTGATGAATTAGAATCTGGCTCTGAGGCTGATTCTGATTATTCGCAAATTGATTTTGATGAGTGGTTGAGAACCTTAGAGGAAAAGGTGGAAGGTTTGCATGTGTCCCAAGAGACTCAATTCAAATATATGCATAAATACCTTCAGTGCATTAACAAGGGACTAATTCAATTTGATCCATCTATTCTTGCTCCATCTTCTGGTTTTGACTAGATTTTATTATCAATGCTGGGTTTGTAATAACTCTTATCTTTTCTTTTGCTCGGATAGTCTTGAACGTGTGTTTTTATTTTGCTGCTTTATGAACATGTTAATATGTTTAATGATGATATTTGAATGCTAATTTATAGACATGTTTATGTTATTCACTCTCTTATCTCATATTCTTCTCATATCTTCTTACTTAAATCATCTATTTTTTTTCTTTCCTTTGTCATATTGTGACAAAAAGGGGGAGAATGTGGTATGGATATATTTAATGCTATATGATGATTGTTGGGGAGATGTGTGATTGTAAAATATATGGAAGTGTATTTTTTTGGGATATGTATTTGATTAATACAGGTTCTACAAATCACCTCACCTAGATTGAGGGGGGAGTTGTTGTAGCATGACTGGGGCATGATTCTTTATTAAACTGGTGCATGATTCTTTAGTCAATTTTGTCACAAAATTGACAAAGGGGGAGATTGTAAATGCTAAATCTAGCACTCGGAGTTGTCAAATTTTGTTGTGTCAAACTAATTAGAATCTGTATCTTATTTTGATGAAATGGATAGATCAACTTCATGCATTGTGAGTCATCTTCGTCATCGCCAAACTTTTCTACGTATTCAAGTTGAAGAACATTGTTAAAGTTCAGGGATTACAAGTTCAAGTGCAAGAACAAAAGTTCAAGGCTCAAGTTCAGGTTAAAAGCTCATTGTAACTACTTTAAAGAATCAAGAACTCAAGCCCTAGCTTAAGCTTAAGTTCAAGATTTGTAACACAAGCTTCATGTATTTCAAGTGAATGAGTTACCGAAGCGATCGATGTTTCAATGGTTCAAACTCACAAACTAGGTATGGATGACCCTAGATTGACCATAGGTTAGGTCATATTCATTGTATATTTTATTTGGATCATTACATAAGTTTATAGGTCATTTCCTCGACTGGTCTTAGTCTTTGTTCGACTAGTCTAAGAATTGGCTCGACCAGTCCAAGAAGTTTCTTGACCAGTCTAAGATTAGTTGTGAATTTTTGGAATTTTTTGTTGGACCCTCGAGTAGTTGTGGAGACTACTCGACCAGTCGAGTGAATAGTGCTCGACCAGTTATGCAGTGCTCGACTCAAAGTCTAGCAAGGTTTTTTGGTCCCACTTGACTAGTCAAGTGCATTGCTCAACCAGTCGAGTAACGATCATATCTTATCACGCTAGAAATTTTAAAATGTAGTTGGTCCTTCGACTAGTCGAACCAACCCTTAGACCAGTCGAGGGAACAATATTTTCACCTATAAATAGAGGACAAATCTCAGAGTTTTTCATTCATTCCAAGCATAATCAAGTCATCACTCTGAGAGATTAGTTCCTGCATTTTAAAGGTATATTGTGTTCATTTTAGATTCTCTTAAATAGCTTTTTGTATTTGATTTTGTGATATCCATTCAACTCTATTTCATGAAAGAAGGTAATTATGATTTTACCTTCTTTGAGATCAAAATCAAATCAAGCTAGCCCAGGTTGATTTAATTTAAAAATCATTTAGACCTAAAACTCTTTCATTTGTGAGACTGGACATTGAACATTTTCGTCTACGTTGGATTGGTTCTACCGGGCTTCATCAGATGGAGAATCTTCAGATAAGTACAATTTAATTTTGTGTATCTTTTGTTGTTTGTGAGATTCAGCTAGAAAAATCTCATTTTTGGTTTTGTCTGAGATAAACTAGAAAATCTCAGAGTGTGGGGTTTTTGTAATTGTGTAAGCCCATATAAAAACACAATTGTGAAGGTTTTAAGATGAACCTTGGAAAACCTTATTTGATAGTGAAAGCCAGTATCCTGTGGGAGAGGATATTGGGAGTGGAGTAGTTGTGTGGCTGTTTTTCAAACAGGTGGTGTACAAACACGAACCACTATAATTCTCAGTGTTTGGTGGATGCTTATGGTGATGTATGTGTGGTGCTGAATGTTGAAATTTCCTTTTATGCACTTGTGGTGAATGTTGTAATAATTTATATTATTTCATTTGCCTCCTTCTAAGTTTGAGTTTTTGATACTTATAAACATTCTAGAAATCAGGTTGTCCTACATAAACCTTGGTTTTTGGTGTAAGGTTGTCCTTAAAACTCAGTTTGTATCAACCTCTCAATACTTGTGCATTTGAGGTTTCTTATAATTGTGCTATCTATCTTTGTTTATCATTGTAATTTCACATTTATTTTTTAAATTGGCATAGTCCTATTCACCCCCCCCCCCCTTAGGACTTTTAACTCGGTCTTTTCACCCATCATTGGAGGGGCCGCCATCTGAGCTACATTGTGTGCGAGAGTTGCAAGGCATCTTGGAGATTTCTGCATTCCTTCATGAACGTTTTCTGTGCTTACGCCATCTCGGCTATACAATCCTCTATAGTCAGCAGCGGACCCTCACTTATTCCAGCCATACATATAGTAGCCACTCCGTTCCTAGACGAAGTTGTCGTTGGGGTAGAATAAGAATATATTGATAAGATGGGGCTCACCGAAAAAGGAGTTTCATTCGATTTTCCTGTACTTTCGTGGCACTTAGTCGATTGTGATACATTTTGAAGTGAACTAGGGGCTATCGGATTTACTAGTGGTGACTTACCCTTCTATTTCCTTGTCCATTGAGTTTTCACAGTGGGCAGGGCTAGGAAGTCATGCAATGTTAATGGAGGAATGGATTTCCTTGGGTATATTGCTGGAGGTGAGAGTTCGGGGTTCTTTTTGGCTGCATTTCGTGTTACTGGCCCCCTGATTCTTTACAGTGATGGACTCATCCAGCTAGCTGGGACGTTTCAGGTTCTTGGTCTTCGATGTGAGATGATGATCCAATCATTCCCATCGTCTTGTCCTAACAGTCAAATAGTTATAACTGCGGCAGCTGCTCACGATTCTTTTCGTTTGACCGGCATGGACTGCTCCTTACGATGCAAAGTCTGTTTGCTGGCGTATTTTATAACAAATCCTGTTGGCATGAAATAGAGGAGCCATTGATTGATTGTAGTTTTTTTCCTAAATCATCACAAGTTGTAAAAACAACATGAATCAATACTCGGATAGGATTATACTCTACTTTGGAGATGAAAGGTGGATGTTCTCGTTGAGAGTCGCCATTTTGGCGTCTATACAACGCCAAACAGTGGTGAAAGTTCTCAGTATTGTTCCTAAGTTAATATTGAATAAATAATTATTCCCCAATAGAGTCGCCATTTTGTTTTGACAAGAAACAAAAGCATTTGAATTTGGGAGGATTACTCAATAATTAACAAAGGAAGAATGAAGAAAACAATCACAAAATTTTATTTATTCTGAATTCATTTACATCCTTTGTCCCCTTTGATTCCAAAGTAGAGTATTTACATAATCACGAATAATAAATATTTTAATGTTAATTTCTGCAGCATTTCATATTGCATATTGATCTTCAGTTATGAAGACACAGTTATGGAAACATTGTTGTGCCAGAATGTCGTTCGTTCTGACTATTCCCAAGCTTCTGAGAAGATACATTGATCTTTCAACTTAGCTTAGAGCTTAAGCTGGTCATCTGTACAATGGACCTTTCATAGGGCCAAGTCAATTGTGTAGCTACATAAGTTGTGTGTCCACATTAGTTGTGCGCCCTATTAGTTGTGCACTGTACCAGTTGTGTGCCACACAACTGATATCTCCAATAAATGATTCTAGCTGAAGTATGGATCTTTCTCTCTCTGCTCTACTGTTGTTATCTCTTCATCTAAGAGTTAGTGGGTGTAAGGCCCGTATCCTAATCCGTACTGTTCCATAGACTCCCGCGATCCTTCCCGTCGAATTCTGGCAACCTACAACCTATAATCGACGTTTGCACGTGACCTTAAGTTGTATCCCATAGATCTGAGTTGGCTCAATCCAAGACTTGTATCATTGTGACCGCACTATCGCCGCGGTTCCAACGCTGCGTCTTGCACACCGATTCAATACCTTGGCCAGGAGATGTGGGCCTGCATTCAGTTTGAGGAAAACACTGCGCATTTGTAATCCCAAGAGAATCTCTACAACATGTCTCAGCAATCAATCAATCAAAGTACACAAGCCATGCTTTCTTTCTCCCCAAGTCAAGCAACCTACCAAGTCAACTCTCAAGTCAAGTACAACTATCACCTCACATCCATCACCTCTCCCTTACAACCTCTCTTTCTCAACACAACTTCCAAGTAACACCAAAGAGGTGCACGTCCAAGCAATTTCAAGAGAGAAAAGTGTGTTGTGTGGCCCACTTCCTCTCCCAAGATCCATCATCCTAGCCCTTCATTTCTCATCATCTTCCATTAAAGAGGGACACAAGAAGCTCGGCGTTCCATCGAACCAAGAAGATCAAATGGTGGGTGTTCTATAGGCCTAGATTTCATTCTTTTAATGATGGGCCAAGTGAGGCCTACCGATTGAGGGTATGGATCTCGCTTTAGACCCTAGGTGTGGCCGATGACCCACCTTGATTCTCATTATCATTCCATGATGGGGCCATTCTCCATGGACCCCATCATGATGTTTATTTTTTCCTTGCATGAATAGAGATCATCTAGACCTTCCATTTTGGTGGAGAAGGAATCTCCACTATTGATCTTTGATTTGGTGGACCCACATGTATTGGGACCCACTTGATGTATGATTGAATGCATGGAAAGGGAGGGCCCATAGTGTCGGGGTCCATCCATTACTTGATCTCTCTCTTTCTCTCTCTTTCCCTCTCTTTTTCATCTTTTGTGTGTGATGATGTGGCCGTGTGGCCCACTCGGATGGACCCCACCTTGATGTGTGTCTTATCTACACCATCCAGCCATTTGATGGCCCACCTATAGCACGTCTGTAGGTGGGGCCCACCTTGTAAACGTGTTGCATTCAAACCGTCCAACATCCAGGGACGCTGGACATGGACGTGAAGTGAGGTGTGAACGGCAGTGGGATGTACTCACAGCAACCAAAAAGAAAAATAATATATATATATTAGCTTAGTTTAAGCTTTTAGGGTGGGTTGCTCATGCCGGCCCCACCTTGATGTATGGGGCTGATCCACACCGTACATTCCATTCCTTAGCTCATTTTAGGCGTTGAGCCAGAATATGAGGCCAATCCAATTTTCTGGCTGGCCATATCATCGAAAACAGTGATCTTTACCGTTAAAATCCACTAGGACCCACTCTGATGTTTCTATGCACCAAAACACATCAAATATTAGGCTCATTTGGACTGTCTTGAGCTATAAAATGCAATGGTTGGGCTGGATTTCCTTGATGCGGGCCCCACCTATGAAAAACCACGAAAAAAACATTATTTTCAAAAAAATAATTAAGTAGCGCCTGCTGCTGCTGGCGCAGTAGCGTCCTGATACATTTGACGGATGGGCAGGGACCACGGTCCTAGCCATGGGCCCTAATGTGGTGTGTGATGCACATCAACACCGTGCATTTGATGGCCCTTTAGGGCAGTGGGCCCCCTCCCAAAAATCCACCGTATACAACTCAGGCGGCTCACATCACAGGGAACAGTGTGGGATGGAACGTCCATGATTGAAATCCTTTTGTGGTTACAGAAGTTTTAGATCATTATGAAATTTGTTTTTCCTCTTTATCAGGGTCTGTGTGACCTTATCAACAGTTTGGATGTAAGATAAACATTATGGTGAGCCCCACGTGGGACCCACTAATGTGTGTATTGCATCCCACACCTCCCCACGTGGGAGTGGGATGGCTGGTGTACCTCACTCCAGCTTCATAGCTATTGTAGTGGTGTCACCAAGTTCTGTGGACTCCCATCTGTTTCATCTATGCCGTCCATCCCTATAGGATCCACCATGATGCATGTGTTGCATCCAAACCGTCCAACTATTTTGAAAGCTTATTTTAAGGCTTGAGATTAAAAAAAAAAAATTAAGACAGATCTAGTACCACGTGGACCACACTATAGAAATAGTGGGATTGAACATCTACCATTGAAACCCTTGGATTTCAGAAGTTTGGGACTAATAGGGGATTTATTTTTCCTCTTAATTCAGGTCTGTGTGACCTTATGATCAGATTGGATGGAACATAAATGTTATGGTGGGCCTTGGAAATTTTAATGGTGGAAATCATTGTCACCACTTATATTTGTGTGTAGGCCATTTGATATACATGGGGCCCATTGGTGTGGCCCATTTGATGTACATATGGCCCATGTGATGTGGCCTAGTTGCCATATGAGGGCCCATTGTGATGTATCCAAGGCCCATGGGTTATGGCCCATTGCAATGTACATAAGGCCCATTGGTGCGGCCCACTTGATGAATATAAGGTCCATGTGATGCGGCCCATTTGATGTATCTAAGGCCCATGGGTCGAGGCCCAACGGGATGTCCTTAAGGTCCATTGCAATGTGTGATTCCACCATGGTTGTGTGATGATGCCTATGACGGGCCGTGCCTTAGGAGCAATGATGGTTTGACATCCACATTGTAAGAATAATGATAGTTAAATGTCCCCATTATAACTCTCCCTAAGGCCCATTGATAGGCCCATACTTGTTGTGTGTAGGCCGTCTAGGCCAATCTTCGTTATGAGGATAGTTCATCCCCTTATAATATGCTTAGTATAACTCCATGATTCATGCCCATACGCATCATATGCATGCTTGATATGAGGAATGTTTAATCATAGCATAAGCCATTGGGCTGAGACATTTAAAGGACTCCTTATGAGATGGAGTGCCCCACATGATCGCGTGGTATGCGCAAGATTGATGCATAACTGAATGGGGTGACTTATGTATCTCGCATATGTGTGACATGATCATTATATGCCCTAGTGACATCAGGGTCGTGGCCTCCACAGGCACATCGTGGATGGCCGTATCGGATATTGAAAATACTTGGTTCTAGCACTGTGGGCACTTAGGATGTCCTTAGGTGAAAGTCCCAGAACCTTTTTAGTACTAGAAGATGCTCCAACGTCTAGACCGAGTGGATACATGAGCGCTCGAGTGCCGAATACCAATAGGTCACGTCTCCCACTTTGTTGTGGTTGGTTGGAAGGGGGTGTGGCCTTATTCGCCCAAGTGAGGGGGTTGTAAGCTAGGATAAGTTTGACCAGCTCGCAAATGTGTCCGCTATCGACAAACTGGGTAAGTATTGGCAGACTACTGGTCAGGCAGATAGTGAGGTCTATTCCACTGGCTAGGCTATGCGGCTAGGGAGGTGGCAGTCAGTGTGGAGTGTACTAGACCCTGGTGATATCCTAGAGAGAAACTGTACTGATATGTATACTCGATGAGGACTGGCATGCTTGCTTTGCATCTCGTATATGACATTTGGCTACATAGGCCTCGCATCGCATGGCCTTGGTATGGCCGATAGCATTCATGTCTTGCATTGCATAGCCTTAGTATGGCTGATAGTATTCATAGACTTACCAGCATACTTTCGCATTACTCTGATACTGCATACTTGACACTTGCCCTACGCATACACTTACACGACCCTCTAAGTTTTTGTAAGCTTATGCATGATCGTTGCGTGCAAGTGTCGTTGGATCGCAGCAGTGCCGAGGCAGGAGTGCGTATAGGATTATTTTAGAGCTTTTTGATCACCTTGTATTTTCCTTTTCGCATTGTACTTAAAGCTTTTGTTATAGTGGATATGTGGTGATGTTGTTTTGTGACTTGGTTATACTTGTGGTTATGCTCCATTACAAAAAAAAATCATACTAAAAATCCTCCTTGTAGGATCTCGGGATCAGAATCTGGCATATGAGTGCCGGGAGCCAAGAATGGAGCACTACGGAGGCTGTCGTCGCCGGATTCGGCGATAGAGAATTTTGTGAGCCCGTTTTTCGAGTTTGGGGCATGACATTGGGGTATTTATAACCTCCTGCCCATGTGAGTTTCTCTTTAATCAAACCCTTTGTGGGTGCATACTTATTATGCGGTCAGATCTATTGTGAGCTCATAGCAATTGTGTGCTACATAATGACAACCCTTGATGTGCTTTTGTTGTGCGCCGCACAACCTCTCTTTATGAACAGCATCCATTGTGCGAAGCACAATCATCATTCTGTCATTGACTTCAATTCTGCACCGCACAACCCTTCTTCCATAGTGGCTTCGGTTGTGCGCCGCACAACCCAAAAATTGTAGTGTTCGCATGTTTTCTTCAAAAACTTTCTTTCCAACTCTTGATTGATTTTTATTACTCAACAATATTCTTGGGTGGAGGTAGGTTCGAGATAAGATAATCTTAGCCTTATGTACCTCAATTCCTTTAGACGAGATAATATGTCCAAGAACAATTCCCTTACGAACCATGAAGTGACACTTTTCCCAATTCAATACCAAATTCTTTTCCTCACTTCGCTTCACCACACATTTAAGATTCCTCAAACAATCACTAAAGGATGGACCAAAAACTAGAGAAGTCGTCTATGAAGACCTCTAAATATTGCCCCACCATGTCAGAAAAAATACTTATCATGCATCATTAAAAAGTGGCGAGGGCATTACATGGTCCAAATGACATCTTTTGGTAAGAAAATATGCCAAAGGGACATGTGAATATGGTCTTTCCTAATCTTCAAGGGCTATCTTTATCCGGTTATAGCCCGAATACCCATCAAGGAAACAGAAATAGGAATGACCATCTAGCCTTTCCAAGATTTGATCAATGAAGGGCAAAGGAAAGTGGTCTTTCCTCGTGACGGTATTTAACTTCCTATAGTCAATGCACATTCTCCAACCAGTAGTGACTCTAGTTGGAACGAGTTCATTGTCAGCATTAATTACGATAGTGATTCCAGATTTCTTAGGAACCACTGAGTTGGACTCACCCTTTGGCTATCAGATATATGGTATATAATACCCACATCTAATAGCTTAAGAACCTTAGCCTTAACCACTTCCTTCATGTTTGGATTTAATCTATATTGTGGTTGCTAGGAGGTCTTTACATTATCCTCTAGATAAATTATAAGACCCGTACCCTAAACCATTCCGTTCTATTGACTTCCGCGGTCCTCCCGGTCGAATTCCGGCAACCCGCGACGTGTAGATAGCATTTGCGCGCAACCCTAAGTCACATCCTGTATATTTATGTCGACTCAACTCAAAACTTGTACCCAATTGACTACGTCGTCACCGCGGTTCCAATGCCACATCTCACATGCCGATGCGATACCCTGGCCAGGAGTTGTGAGCCCGAGTTTATTGCGAGGAAAATTCCATGTAAGAGAATCTCTAATCAAATCAATCACATCAATCACATCACTAGTCAAAGTACAACACCCATCCCCATTGTCACGCCCCAAACTCAAAAATCGGGCTCACAATATTCCCGATCACCGAATCCGATGTTGACAGCCTTCGTAGTACCCCATTCTCGGCTCCCAGCGCGCATACACCAGATTATGATCCTGGGATCCTACAAGGAGGATTTTTTAACGTACATTTGTCTCATAAGAAGCATAACCACAAGTTTACCCAAATCCCAAAGGCAACAACATCATCACATATCCACTATTATAAACTTTGAATACAATGTTGAAAGGAAAATATATATGTTAAATAAAATCAAAGCTCTAGAAGACAACTGCACGCTCCAAGCTAAATGCTGTTGCAACTTAACGCCACCTGCATGCATCTATTGTGCATAAGCTTATAGAAAGCTTAGTGGGTGGTGAAGTGTGTGAATAAGGTAAGTGTCAAGTAAGCAATATCAGAGTAATCAGAGTAAGCAGAAATACTGATAAGCCCATAAATCATACAATATCAGAAATACTGGCAAGTTCATAAATCATACAATACTAGAGTAATGTGAAAACATGCTGATAGGCCCATAAATACCATCAGCCTTATCCAGGCTATGCGATGAATCAATGTAGATCAGCTATGCAATGCGGAGACAGTAAGGTAAATACTATGTGCTGAAGATGCAATGCAATATGCGATGCGAATGAAATGATTAAGCTGGAGTGTGAAGTTGGGATGATAGTACGTAATATCACAGGCTATGAGGTCCATCATATGGGACTTCTATCCAAACTAGTCCTATACTTAAATTTGGATAGCCAGACTCAATATGGTAAACTCCTAATCTCAGGTTAGTCGCGCACCCCAACCGAAATCCTGCCCATTACGAAGGTACACATAACAAATAGTTGCGCACCACCAGCCCAAGTGGATAGTGAATGGATGATGAATGAGTATGTAACTCCTGCTCAATAAGTTCACATATCAGTACTGTACATCTCTGAGGTCATCATCGGGGTCTAGTACACTCCAAGCTGGCTACTGCCCCAGCCGGCCGCGTAGCCCAGCGAGTGAAAAAGACCTCACTACCCGCCTTCCAGTAATATACCAATGCTTACTCGGCTCGTCGATAGCGGACCCATTTGGGAGCTAGTCAAACTCAATCTAGCTTACAACCCCCTCACTCGAGTGGATAAGGCCACACTCCCTCCCAACCGACTATGACATAGTGAGAGACACGGCCTACTGGTATTCAGCACTCGGGCGCTCATGTAACCACTCAGTTTAGATGTTGGGGCATCTCCTGGCCTCAGAGGTTTAGAGACTTTCACCCACGGACATCCAAAGTACCCAAATGCTCGAACTAAATATTTTCAATGTCCCATCTAGCCATCCACGATATACCTGTGGAGGTCATAGCCCTGATGTCGCTAGAGCGTACAGTAATCACAATCACACAATGCAAGATGCATGAATCATGTAGTCCATTCATGCATCAATCCTGCACATATCGTGCACTTACGTGAGACAATCTCCACCTACCAGGGAGTCTCATAACAACCTGCCAAATGACATATGCAATGGTTAACAACATCTCATAATAAACATGCAGATGATGCATATGGGCATGTATCATGATGCTATGCTGTCACATACTCATAATTGGTATCAATATCTGGCATCAACAATCGGCCTCAATAATGTAGACATTTAACCAACATTGCCCCTAAGGAATTGCCCACATAGAGCCTATCATATAGTGGACCCATGGCCTCACACAAGAGCCTAATATACAACACCATGGGCCTCACTTAAGAGCTTAATACACATCACGATGGGCCTCTCATATGGGCCTAATATACATCACAATGGGCTCCATCGCCTGCCCTTCAAATGCACCACAATGGGCTTCATCACATATGTAACGTCTTGAAAAAATTCGTACAAAGACTCGAGTACCACCTCAGGTAGAAATCACTAAGGGCCAAATCCTTTAGAAATTAGATGTGGATTAATTAGGTGTTAATCTAGATTATCTGTGAAATTAGCACTAATCACTTTAAATATGATCTGTATGACCTAAAATCTGCAGGATCACTAACGCTACATTGCCTAAAAACTTAGGATCCATCTCAAAACCCAGTTGCTCTAGGAAGTGCATTGAAACTCCATATCAGACCTGAACCGCGCGTCGAAAGTCTGATTTCCCCAAAATCTATACGGTTATGACCACCTTGTTGGACTTGGCAACCATCTCAAAAATCAAGTCCTAAATGTATCCAGAAGCGCATAACATGAGCCCGGAGTAAAGTGTGTGAGAAATGCGAATATCTTTAGGAAATGAACTGAAACTTAAGTGAATTGAGTCATTCGCTTACAGGCCGAATCTAAGGATTCAGACCGTCAGATTCTGACCCAATTACACCCTCAGATCAGGAAAAATTTCCAACACATGTCAATGCACTTGTGACCCTGATCGAGTACCAATGACTGTTGAACTGAAACTGGTCCCCCGCGGCCGATCTACTGATCCGATCGGACTGAGATCTTAACCTGACTAGATCCAATGTCAAGGAGCTTAAGTCTGATCGCATGTAGAAAAGGGGCCTCCAGAACAGCTCCGTTGGACTGAAACGGCCACTATTTGGCTATAACCTAAGTATACCATGACCCTGGGGCCATTGAGTTCAGTTTTGGGCCTATGTAAGCCCCTTAAACCCTCTCTCTCTCTCATTCCATATGAATTTGGAAAGCCCTAAGAGAGAGAAGAGAGAAAAGAGAAGGAAAGAGAGAGAATGAGAGAGAGAGAGTTGGCATTTGTTCCTGGGATTCAATCCCACCACTCCTCGTGCTTAGCTACCACTTCTATATCACTATTCCGGTGATTCTGATTCCATTCTTGGGTAAGAAAGCCTAACCCTAATCTATTTTAGGGTTTCAAATAGTGTAAGTGATGAAATAGCTAATTTATTTCCCGTCGTGCCGTATACAAAGACTTGGCATACAAACTGAGTTCGATACTCGTTTATTGGCGAAAGGTGTGGACTATAAATGTTTAGGTTATGGTTTTCAAGGTTTACAATGTCAGTAATGGTTTATGACTGGCTTGATTGCTATCACATGTGCTTAGATATGAGGTTTTCTGTACATATGCTTATATATAGACTATATTGATTATAATGCATTCCAAGTGTTTGTTGAAATGTTTGAATGAGTGTGGAATTTGGACTCGTGCTTGCCATGATTATCCATCGTGGATATATGATTGTTATATAGGTGATAACTCCTTGGGGAAAGGATTTTCCCTAATACATGTTATGACCAACATACGTCATGTATGTTGTAGCGTGTAGTCTAAGTGTTTGGAAAAATGTCTGAATGAGTAAATATTTAGTAAATTGTATTTTATATGGGTATTGAGATAAGATTCTTAACTACCTTAGCTATGTGTATAAATCCATTCATGTAACTTAGATTATTTGATGTGATTTATGTATGAAATGTATAGGTCATAAAAATGCTCAAGTGGTTCCCTTATTTGAATTAATTGTTTATTGTTGATATGTCTATCATATATGCTTTCCTGTTATGTTTAAGTATGTTTAGGACTGTTACATAGTCCAGGCGATCGGTAAAGATTCCCGAGTTAGTGGCCGAGGTCGTTCCGCCACATCAGATGGGGAATCCGAGTCGTACGCAAATTTGCCGACAGTGGTTAGGTCACACGGAGTGCTTACGCACTCTGTGTTGACCAAGTCTGTGAACGCTTATACTAACTGAGCTTGTCAAGTAACCTGATTGGCCCATTATATGTTCACCATGTATGGATGCTACTACTTGAATCTAAGGTACCAACTTACCAGTGAAAATCTCGTTTAACCTTGGTACCTCGATCCGCTAAGACTCATGAGCTGGACATGGTAGTGTATGGGACACCGTGGTCGAGCTGTCGGCCTACGATGGGGTGACGAGCTTCCTCGTAGTGACCAGTGAGCAACCCAAACTCATGAGCCAAATATGGTGGTGTATGGGATACTGTATTCGAGCTGTCGGCCTACGATCAGGTGACGAGCCCGTAGTGACCACGAGTATACACTAGGACTACGCTAATGTGACGAGCCTTTTCATAGTGACCTCGAGTATAAACCAGGCCTACGTTGAGGTGACGAGCCCCTCCGTAGCAACCTGAAAACTGCCTATCGTATGTGACTACTAGGATTGACGACCCTAGATGGATCAATGTTTGGGTATATGATTTAAAGGGAGGTACCTTAGCTTCTCAATCCTGCTGTATGAATATGCCTAATTAAGAACTTGGCTAATCACACACATGCACCACATTGCATGTGCTTTTGGCGTTGGAGTTAAGTACAGCGGGAGTGTTGCATGCTGCGATCGTGAGATGTTGTCGCAAGAGGGAGTGTAGACAAGGGCATACATCATTAACACATATCATCCTTGCATTAACCAGAGTACTTAGGAATGCTTATTATATTACTTTATCATTACTGCTTGACTGAATTGATAACATGTTACCTTTACTTTATAGTTCCACTGAGTTGATCACTCACTCTCACGTTCTGGGATGGTGTTTAAACACCAACTAGACCCTGTTGTAGATGTAGATGATGGCGATGCTTTCAAGGCAGAGTCGGACTTTTACGATGATGAGGAGGAGTTCTCCTATATGCAGCTATCAGGCGGGTCTATGTAGACCGTGTTCTGATCGACGAGGTTACACGGATATTGTCTAGATGTCATTACACTTGTCATTTTATATTTTGGGGCACCCATATATATTCATTTTGTCCATTTTGGGAGTATACATGTATATATTTAACCTGGTAACATGTTCACACTTTGGAGACTTATAAGAGTTTATACATTTTATATAATTATCACAGTCTTCCGCTTGCGTAATTTAACTGTCTCTGAAGTATGATATGTTGTTTGGTATAATCCCACTCATGTTTAAGGCACTAATACAGAAAACATCTAATCATCATTTTCTATGTTGCATAAGTGATGTGTTGGAACTCGAGAGTTGGGCTCCTTCTCGACCCCCGATTTTCAGGGCGTTACAACATAGGCCTCATATACATTACATTGGCCTTAAACACGGGCTGTATACACATCACAATAGGCCTCAAATACGAGCTGCATATACATCACATTAGGCCTCGACAATCGGCCTCGGCCTCGACAATCGACACCAATGATCAGCATCGACAATCAGTATCGATAATTGGCACCGATAATCAGCATATAAACAAGGCGGGGTCCATATATGAAAAGCCGATCAACTATAATATAAAGATCGACCCTCGGCCGTGGTTATATCAAATCCGATAGCGTGAAACCATCCATCTATAGTGAATGGGGCCCACTTATTTGGGTTAACCCACTAAGAGAATGATGAGAATGGGCCTAACAAGGCCTAAAAGAAGGTCACAATGTGGACATCCAACCATCATTGCCCATCAATGTGGACATCTAACCAACATTGCTCCCAAGAAGTGGCCCACATAGAGCCATACGTATAGCGGGCCCATGGCCTCGTACAAGGGCCTAATATACATCGCCATGAGCCTCACTCAATGGCCTCACAAGTATTACAATGGGCCATGCCCATAAGCCTCGAATTCATCACAATGGGCCTCGCCCATGGGCCTCGAAATACATCACAATGGGCCTCGAATACATTATGATGGGCCTCATGGATGGGCCACACCAATGGGCTTCATGTATATCAAATAGGCTGCACCGATGAGCCTCATGAATATCAAATCGGGCCCACCCTTATGTATTTTTAAGATCCAACCTATTCATAAGTTAACATAGAGATAAATGAAGTGAAAACAAATATCAACTTAATTGGAAACTATTGTGGCCCTTAGAAGTTTGAACAGTGGATGTCACTGTGCCCCACTATTATTGCAAAGGGTGGGGGGTCCACTTGAACTTTGGATCTGACTCACTCATTTTCCCATGCATAAAATGATCTCATAAATGGTTGGACGGTATGGATACAACACATGCATCATGGTGGGGTCCACGTCCCCTGAACTGGACAGAGTGGGCAAAATACTTACATCAGAGGGCCCCACCGTCCATTGCTAGATGGTGGACAGCGTGAATAAAACATATACATCATGTGTAGGCCCCACACAATGCTAATATAACACATACAATAGGGTGGGCCCCACCCCTGCACATGCAAAACGTGTGGGGTGGGTCCCAGCCCAATAAATGGGAGGACGGTGGGGATATATACCCATACATCATGCTGGGGTCCACCTTCCTCAAATGGATGGACGGAGTGCATGAAACACATGCATCATAGCAGGCCACATGAGGCACCGTCCAAAACAGACGGTGTAAATAAAACAAATGCATTGCTGTGGCCCACAGGGCTTGCTGTCGTCCAAGCAGATCCAGCTGCTGGGCAGCAACAGATGGATGGTGTTGGATATGTAACATGAACATTAAGGTATGACCCACCGTCTAGATCTGCTAGATGGTGTGAGATAGAACAGATACATCATGGAGGTATCCCACCGTCCAGATGATGGACGGCAGGGATAAAACACTTACATAACACATGGGCTCCACACATGTGGATACACCACATACATCTTGGGAGATTCCCACCGGCCAGAGTCTCTGGACGGTATAAATAAAATAAATACATCTGGTGGGTCCCACCATCCTATCCATCTGGACAGTGTGGACCCGGCACATCACATGTAGGCCTTACCATCCACGTGGATGGTGGGTGAGGAACATACATCAAAAGGGGACCCGCCGTCCCACAGACTTGCTGACGTCAATACCACGGCTATATAGCTGTGCAACGGACACCAGCCAATCCATTTCAACATAGGTGGGTCCAATGTGGGGCTCACCATAACATTTATTTTCCATCCAATCTACTCATAAGATCATAAAGGCCTGAATAAAGATGAAAAACAAATTTCATTTCGATCCAAAACTTCTGTGACTCAGAAAGGTTTCAATGGTAAACGTTCAATCCACTACTACTTTTGGTGGTGTGGATCACCTAAGCCCCATGTACGACTGATTTTTGGGAGTCCCAGTTCCCAAAGGGGGCCCATCAAATGCACGGTATAGATGTACAACATACATCGAGGTGGGGCCTGTGGTGGGGCCCACCGTCCACCATTAAACAAGCAGTAAGGATGCTGCTTGATGTAGCATCCAAAGGACACCGACAGCAACAACGTCCCATATACATATATTTTTATTTATGTTATTTTATTTTTTTATTATTTTTGTGAGGTTTTTCGTAGGTGAGGCCCACATCAAGGGGATCCATGCCGACTATTGGTCTCCTCGGCTTGTAACAGATCTAGCGAGTCTAATATGCAATATTTTTCAGTGTATAGAAACATCACAGTGGGCCTTAATAGTTTAAATCACCCAAAATTACTATTTCCTACATTATGGCCCACTAGAGATTCAGATTGGCTTCATTTTTTTGGCTCAACGCCTAAAATGAGATGGGATAAAGGGTGAATGGTGGCGATTGAATATATACATCAAGGGTGGGGCCTGCTGTGGGTCCCACACTCCTCCCTCTTTAAGCATGCTAGGACGCTATAGCCCTGGACGCTGGCAGCAGCGTCCTTAGCCACCATTTTCCACAGGTGGGTATGCACCCCCTCACCCACATTGTAATAGGATTTCACCACCTATGTGGGCCCACTTGATGGACAGCATGGGTAAAATACATACTTCGTGGTGGGGTCCATCCAGTTGGGCCACAAGGCCTCATCATCACCATAAAAAAATGAAAGGGAGGGAGAGAGAGACGGTGAGATAGAGGGACCCCGCCACTATGGGCCCCTCTTTACTACAAATCATACATCCAGATGGGTCCCACCACAAGTGGGCCCTCAAATCATCAAATCCAAGTAAAAATTTATAAATTGAATCATAGAAAACACCCACCTTTGATCTCTTCTTCCTTCTTCCGCCAATGCATACTAGAGCTCCAAAGGAACAACTTCAACGGTTGAGATGAAACTTGGATGGTCGAGATAGGAGATAGAAAGTGGGCCACACAAATTCTATCCATGAAGCTTGGACGATTGCCCTCATAGAGTTACTTGAGAAAAATCAAGTGAAGAGAGAGAGAGAAAGTGGTGTGATGTAAGGGAGAGAGATAGGTGATGGATGGAGTGATGGATGATGGGTGATGGGTGGTATGGGTTGTGTAAGAGAGAGTTGACTAGGGAATGGCTTGTGTACTTGGGGATTTGATGGAGTGATGGGTTGTACTTTGATTGATTGATGGGATTGATTTGACATTTGGTAGAGATTCTCTTGTGTGGCATTTTTTCCTCGAATTGAACGCGGGCCCACATCTCCTGGTCCGAGTATTACCTCGACGCGTGAGACACGGCGTCGGAACCGCTGCGACGGCGCGGTCGCAAGGGTACAAGTCTCGAGTCGAACCGACTCTAGAACACTGGATATGACTCATGATCGTGAGCAAACGCTGATAACAGATCACGAGTCACCCGAATTCGACCGGGAGAACCGTGGAGGCCTATGGCATGGTATGGGCTAGGATACGGGTCTTACACCCAAGTACAACCACCCTCCCCAAAGTCAACTTTCTCTTACAACTAAGTACACCCATTATACACTCACCCATCACACCCCATCACTCACCCATCCCTCTCTCTCTTACAACCTCTCTCTCTCATCTCTCTCTCATTCTCCCAAGCAACCCCATGAGCACCCAACGTCTAAGCATTTCCATGGGAGAGAGGAGAAGCTAGTGTGGCCCACCCCCTTGCCACCCAATCCAACCGTCCAATCTCCATCATCCTTCGTTAAATTCGAAGTCGAGGAGCTAGGGATTTCATCGGACCAAGAAGAAGCGAGAATAGTGGGCGATTTTATGTGTTGATTTTGTGATTTAAGGGCCCACTTATGGTGGAACCCATCTTGATGTATACATTGTATAGGAAGGACCCATAGTGGCGAGGTCCCTCCCCTTCTCACCGATCTCTCTCTTTCTTTCTCTTACATTTTCTTGTGGTGATGATGAGGTGTGTGGCCCACCATGAATGTATTTTATCCATGCCGTCCACCGAGTGGGCCCACCTTGCTTCCATCATAGGGCCTACCATGCATGGCTATCCGATGGGAATATACAAATATTAGCTTTGACCAAGGCTGGTGGGCCCCACATGTGTGGACCCACCTTGATTTAAGTGATGTATCCAAACCGTCCACCCTCAGACCTCTCTGATTGTGAGGCTTAGACAGAACCGTGGGACTCACTTAGAGTATGTATTGCATCCAAGCCGTCCAGGGCCTGGACGATGTTGGTATGTATATAGTATTATATATTATATATAATATATAGTATTATATTATATATTATATCTGGTGGGCCCCACGTGGGACCCACCTTTAATGCATGTATTTTACATAAGCACCGTCCGTCTGGACTGTGCCATGTAGGCACGCTGTTGCATGTGGGCCACATGTGTGGGACCCACACGAGGTCAATGTTATATCCCTACCATCTATCTATTGGATGTGAACCCCACCATGATAGCGTGTGGGGACCACCTTGTAATGATGAATTCCATCCACACCGTCCAATCCATGGGACGGTGGGATGTGGATTGGTTGGGTACCGCACACCTAGCTATTCATCAAGTTGTGGAGCCTACCGTGATGTACGTGAACCACACCTAGATGTATTTATCATGTTCACATTGTCCAGGGGGTGGGGCTCACCCTGGTATATGTGTTTTACCCAAGCCATCCACCTGTTTTGCTAGCATGGGACCACCTTGATGTATTTATTTCATCCACACTGTCTAGATTGTGCTAGACGGTGTTGGACAATGTTTGGACGGTATTGTCCAATGTTTGGACAGTGCTAATTTACATAGACAATGTTTGGACGGTGCTGATCATCATTAGTGAGCCATGTGCCCCATAGAATGATAGTGTACAGTGATACACATGTTGCACCTGTAACTATTGAAATGATTTTTGGTGTAATCCAAGCTCTCTCTTGAGGCCCATTGATGCGGCCCACTTGTTGTATATGAGGCCCATTGGTGTGGCCCATTAGTGCGGCCCATTGATGCGCCCACTTGTTATATATGAGGCCCATTGGTGTGGCCCACTTGTTGTATATAAGGCCCATTGATGCTGCCCACTTGTTGTATATGAGGCCCATTGGTGTGGCCCATTGATGAAGCCCACTTGTGGTATATGCAGCTCATTAGTGCGACCCATTAATGCGGCCCACTCGTTGTATATGAGGCCTATTGGTGTGGCTATTGATGCGGCCCACTTGATGTATATTGAGGCCCATGGGTTAGGCCCATTATGATGTATTTTGAAGCCCATGGGCTGTAGCCCATTGTGATGGATTTGGGGCCCATGGGTCATAGCCCATGGTGATGTATATTAGGCCCGTATGAGCGGGGCCCATTGTGAAGTATTTCTGGCCCATTTGGTAAGGCTCATTGTGATGTATTTCTGGCCCATTTGGTAAGGCCCATTGTGATGTATTTTCGGCCCATTTGGTAAGGCCCAATGAGATGTATTTTCTAGCCCATATATTGCGGCCTATTTGACATATATGGGGCCCATGTATTGCAGCCCATTGTGATGTACATGAGGTCATGAGCGAGGCCCAATGTGATGCATATGTAGCCCATAAGTGAGGCCCATCATGATGTGTATTAGGCCTTTGAGAGAGGCCCATAGTGATGTATATTGGGCTATTGTGTGAGGCCATGGGCCCACTATATGTTTGGCTCTATGTGGGCCACCCTGTGGGAGTAATGATGGTTAAATGTCCACATTGATGGGTGATGATGGTTAAATGTCCACATTGTGACCTTCCCTTAGGCCCTTTGTTAGGCCGATTACGGATTTTGATTATCGAGGCCGATTCCAATTATCGAGGCCAATTATTGAGGCCAATTTCGATTGTCGAGGCTGATTCCGATTGACGAGGCCGATTTCGATTGTCGAGGCCGATTCTGATTGTCGAGGCCTATTGTCGAGGCCGATTTCGATTGATGAGGTCGATTCTGATTGTCGAGGTCGATTCTAATTGTCGAGGCCAATTTCGATTATCGAGGCCGATTTCGATTGTCGAGGCTGATTTTAATTGACGAGGCCGATTGTAGAGGTTGATTTCAATTGGCGAGGCCGATTGTCGAGGCTGATTCCAATTATCGAGGCTGATTTCGATTGTCGGGGCTGATTCCGATTGACGAGACCGATTATCAAGGCCGATTCCGATTGTTGAGGCTGATTCCGATTGTCAAGGCCGATTCCGATTGTCGAGGTCGATTCTGATGTCGAGATCGATTCTGATTATCGAGGCCAATTGTCAAGGCCAATTCCGATTATCGAGGCTGATTTCGATTATCGAGGTCGATTTCGATTATAGAGGTCGATTTTGATTGTCGAGACCAATTTTGATTGTCGAGGCTGATTTCGATTGTCGAGGCTGATTCTGATTATCGAGATCGATTCTGATTGTCGAGGCTGATTCCGATTATCGAGGCCGATTCTGATTATCAAGGCTGATTCCGATTGTCGAGGCCGATTCTGATTGTCGAGGCTGATTCTGATTGTCAAGGCCGATTCTAATTCCAATTATCGAGGCTGATTCTGATTGTCAAGGCTGATTTCGATTATCAAGGCTAATTGTCGAGGCCGATTCCGATTCTGTTTATCAAGGCTGATTCCGATTGTCGAGGCCGATTCTAATTATCGAAGCAGATTCTGATTGTCGAGGCCGATTCCGATTATCAAAGCTGATTGTCGAGACCGATTCTAATTGTCGAGGCTAATTTCGATTGTCGAGGCTAATTCTGATTATCAAGGCCGATTGTCAAGATCGATTCCGATTGTCAAGGCTGATTCTGATTATCGAGGTCGATTCTGATTATCGAGGTTGATTCTGATTGTCGAGGCTGATTCCGATTGCCGAGGCCGATTGTCGAGGCCGATTCTGATTGTCGAGACTGATTCCGATTGCCGAGGCGATTGTTGAGGCCGATTTTGGTTGTCGAGGCTGATTCCGATTGCCGAGGCCGATTGTATAGGCTAATTATCGAGGCCGATTATCGGTGCCGATTGTCGATATTGATTATAAGTATGTGACAACACAGCATCATGTACATGCCCATACGCATCATCTGCATGTTTATTATGAGATGTGGTTGACCATTGCATATGTTATTGGGTAGGTTGTTATGAGACTCCCTGATAGGTGGAGATTGTCTCACATGAGCGCATAGTATGCGTAAGATTGATGCTTGACTAGATTGTATGACTCATGCATCTTGCATTGTGTGTTGTGATTACTGTACCCCCTAACGACATCAGGGTCGTAGCCTCTACAGGCATGTCGTGGATAGCTAGATGGGACATAAAAAATGTTTGGTTCGAGCATGTGAACACTTTGGATGTCCGTGGGTGAAAGTCCCTATACCTGTGTCCAGGAGACACCCCAACATCTAGACCGAGTGGATACATGAGTGCCCGTGTGCCAAATACCAGTAGGCCACATCTCCCACTGTGTCGTGGTTGGTTGGGAGGGGGTGTGGCCTTATCCACCCGAGTGAGGGGACTGTAAGCTAGGCTGAGTTTGACCAGCTCCTAAATGGGTCCACTATCGATGAGACGGGTAGGCATTGGTATACTACTGACAGGTGGGTAGTGAGGTCTTTTCCACTCGCTGGGCTACACGGACGGCCAGGGCGGTAGCCAGCTTGGAGTGTACTAGACCCCGATGATGATCCCAGAGATGTACAGTATTGATATGTGGACATATTAAGGAGGAGTTGCGTACTAAGCATTTTAACTATTCATTCATTTATTCACTATCCACTCTGGCTAGTTGTGTGCAACTAATGCTATGTGTACCTTCGCAATGGCCAGGATTTTGGTTGGGGCACGCGACTAACCTGAGATCAGGAGTTTACCACATTGAGTCTGACTATCTAAAATTAGGTATGAGACTAATTTAGATAGAAGTCTCTTGTGATAGACCCCGTAGCCTGCGATACTACGTACTATCATCCCTACTTCACACTCCAGCTTAGTCATTTCATTCACACCGCATATTGCATTACATATGCAGCATATGACATTTTAGGTTGCTATGTTTCTGCATTTATATGGCCTAGATGAGGCTGATGGTATTCGTAGCTCTTTAGAATTGCATATTGTATTGTATCCTCGATATCTAATATTTGGCTCATTATGTCCCCGCATTGCATAGTCGACCTACATTACTTCCTCAACATATGTCATTGGCTTATTATGTCTTTGCATCGCATATCTTGAATAAGGTTGATGATATTTCATGGACTTGTTAGTATTTCCACTTGCTATGATATATTGTGTGCTTGACACTTATCTTACGCACACACTTACACCACCCTCAAAGCTTTCTATAAGCTTATGCACGATAGATACATGCAGGTGGCGTTAGGTCGCAATAGCATTGAGCTTGGAGTGTGTAGTGGACTTCTGGATCTTTCGATATTGTTATTATATTTCCTTTTATGAATTGTACTTAAAAGTTTTAATATTAGTGGATATGTGATGATGATGTTGCCTTTGTGACTTGGGTAAACTTGTGGTTATGCTTCTTACAAGATAAATGTACATTAGAAAATGCTCCTCGTAGGATCCCAGGATCAGAATCTGGCGTATGGGCGCTAAAAGCCGAGAATGGGGTACTACGGAGGCTGTCAGCACCGGATTCGACGATCGGGAATTTTGTGAGCCCAGTTTCTGAGTTTGGGGCATGACATAAATGCTGTGAGTACAAATCAAATGATCGATCCTCTTGAGGTCCGTATTTGACCATCCAAGGGCTCCTTTGTGCTCAATGAGAGTAGAGATAAGCATACTCTCTTGTTCTTACTCAAGGTGGGAAGAAATCAACACTGGGTATGTCTCATCTTGACCTAAATAGACATATTTCAATTCAGAGGGCAACAGTTTTAGGTCAAGTTTCGGTGCCTTGAGGTTAGACGATAGAGGCACTACATTAGTTAGGGCTAAATTTTCAAATTGTGGCCTCTACCGGTTAACTTCAAGTACCGACACAATATCAAGCATGGTTCCCACCTCTCTAATTATATCATCATCTAAATCATGGGAGTGGGCCAGGCACATCTCTAGAGAGTCAGAGGATAAGGTTAGAAGTGTTTTATCTTCTACAAAGGAATCAATCAAATTGATATCGTGGGCATCGTTATCATCCTCTGCCTATTTGCTCATATTGAAAGAGATATTGAGCTCCAATGTCATATTCCCAAAGACAAATTCATGACTCTATTCCTATAATTGATGATTGCATTGATGTGGCAAGGAATGGGCGACTAAGAATGACGGGAATTTGAGTGCTCACATCTACGATGGGTTGAGTATCCAGGATGATAAAATCTACTGGGTAGTAGAATTTGTCAACCTAAACCAACACATCCTCAATTATCTCTCTCGATATACGAACTGAGCAATTGGCAAGTTGTAATGTAGTCCGGGTGGGTTTTAATTCACCTAAACCCAGTTGTTCATAGACTGAGTATGGGATCAGATTTACACTTGCTCCTAAGTCAAGAAGTACGTGCTCAATCAGGTAATTTTCAATTATACAAGGGATGGTTGGGCTACCGGGATTATGATGCCCCGTCACTATGGTCACATGTGGGCGAGTGCTGATGTGGGCGGGCGCTGATGTGGGCCGGGCCTAGTGCATGGGCGAGCTACTAGTGGATGGCAAGCTACTATGTACCCAGTGAGAGGTGGAACCCTGTCCCACATCGGAAGAACTATCCAAAGTAATGGTGGTTATATGTGAGATCTAGCCTTCAATAGTATAACACGTTTTGGAGGCAACCCCGAGAACAAAACCATGAGCCCCGTGGGCAAAGCGGATAATATTATACCGTTAGGGCTGGGTCGTTACAAATGATATTAGAGCCGCAGATGGCTTTGCCTGCGGTGGGGGATATTGTGATGCCCCGTCACTGTGGTCACATGTGGACGAGCGCTGATGTGGTGGGGCCTGGTGCCTGGGCGAGCTACCAGTGGCTGGCAAGATACTATGTACCCAATGAGAGGTGGAACCTTGTCCCACATCAGAAGAGCTGTCCGAAGTAATGGTGGTTATATGTGGGATCTAGCCTTCAACAGTATAACGCGTTTTGGGGGCAACCCCGAGAATAAAACCGTGAGCCCCGTGGGTAAAGCAGACATTATTATACTCTTCAGGCTGGGCCGTTATAAATGGTATCAGAGCTGAGAACGGCTCTGCCCTCGGTGGGGGATATTGTGGCGCCCCGTCACTGTGGTCACATGTAAGCAGGCGCTGATGTGGGCGGGGCCTGGTGTCTGGGCAATCTACTAGTGGCTGGCAAACTACTGTGTACCCAGTGAGAGGTGGAACCTTGTCCCACATTGGAAGAGTTGTCTGAAGTAATGGTGGTTATATGTGGGATCTAGCCTTTAATAGTATAACGCGTTTTAGGAGCAAACCCGAGAACAAAACCGTGAAATCCGTGGCCAAAGCAGACAATATTATACTGTTGGGACTGGGCCATTACAGGGATCTTTGTACTTTTGTGGCACATCTTGCTTTAGGATAGCACTCACTTTTTATCTCAAGAAGATTTTCTCTTGAATATTTTGCCATTTTTTGGTCATACACAGGTCTTTCAGAAATTTGGCATATGAAGGTATTTATTTAACGACATCTAGTAGAGGAATGTTGACCTTCACTTGCTTAAGCACTTCTAGGATGACCTAAGAGTTAGAGAGAGGCTTTGGTGCTATCAACCGTTGTGGGAATGGAGCAACTGGTTTTCTTTGAAGTTCCGGTTCTACCTCATGTGGAGCATCGCTAGGTATATCAGTCTCATTTACATCCAGGTCCTTAGGCTTCTCAACCCTTACCGGAATAGATTTGTTAATTTTTATCTTCCCACTCCTAAGAGTGGTGATAGACTTAGTTTGCTCCATTGAATTTGAAGAGCTTGGTTCATTAACTCCATATTACGGTTTAGGATTGGGGATAGATTGGGCTGGAAGCATCCCTTTCTTCATAACCGTAATGCATGAGTCTATCTTTTATATAGCCTTTGTGAGTTCTTCTAAGGCTTAAAGAGTACTTTGCTAGATGAGCTCTTGAGGATTTTGAACCAATTCCTCTTGAGGTTTCCCTTGGTTTAAGAATTGATTACGGATTCCTTGAGGTGTAACAGATTATCCATTCCTCTAACTGAAATTTGGATGATTTCTCCAACTGGAGTTATATGTGTTCGAAGTGAGTCCTTTGAACTGCCTTTAGTAGTTTTTTACAGCATTTGATTACTCATTCAATATTTCTTGAAACGCAAGTATTATGGGGAAATTTTCAGTTGTATGAATGCTGTAAGCACAAATACCGTAGACAACTTCCTTATCCTTATCCTTCCTATGTCCTATAGCCTCGAGTTTCCTTATGAGACTGGCCACTTTAGCTTTGATATCATCTTCCTCTTTCAAAAGATATATTTCACCTCTCTCCTTTGATTGAGTAGGCTTAGATGTGATGCTCGCTCGTGGAGAGATGTCCCAGATTGTGCGGTTTCAACAAGTATATCAAAGTAATCCCACACTTCATCGACATGTTTGTTCAGGAATTCCCCATTGCACATTGTCTTGACAAATTGGCGCATGGAAGATGTTAGTCCTTCATGGAAAAAATTAGTTATGCGCCATGTTTCAAAATCATGTTGTGGTCATGAACTGACAAGATCCTTAAACCACTCCCAACATTGGAAGAATGTTTCATCTTCCCTTTAGGTAAAGTTCATGATTGACTTTCTGATAGTGTTCGTTTTATGAGATGGAAAGAATTTCTTTATAAACTCCCTTGTCATGTCATTCCATCTGCCAATAAATCATGGATGTAATGAATGTAACCACATCTTAGCATTCTCTTTCAAGGGGAAAGGAAAGAGTTTCAGCCAGATTGTGTCCTCAGACACATTATGAAAGTATAAAGTGGCTACAATCTCATCAAACTCTTTCAAGTGTAAATATGGATTTCATATTCAAGCCTAAGGAACTTTGAAAGGAGTTGGATCACCCCTGGCTTAATATTCATGTCTTGCATTTTCTAGAAAAACCATGCATGAAGGTGTGCTCACCCTCGCCGGTTGTAAATAGTCTCGTAAAGTACGAGGTGGGGTGCTTGATGCACCTCATTCTCATCCTAGATTTCCTCAACCCTAGGTTGAGGTGGATTTGGAGGTTGATTGGCCAGTTGATTAGAAGCCATAACTTTAATTACCTCCATGGATCTCAAGTGGTGTCTAATCCTATGATGGATTAAATAACCCTTCAACCAATCCTCCTTCACTCAAGAGACGTTGAGTGTTATCATGGACCCACTTGGGCATGAAACACTCTCAGACCTCAATTTCATATTCTAACCTAAACCTAAAAAGAAAGAGAGAAATAGAAATCTAGAAATAGAAAGAGAGAGAATTAGAAAGAAATTCCCAAATTAGAAGTTTCTATATTGGGATCTTGTAAAAGAAAAAGGAAAGTGAATTAGTTTCTAAAAAGAAAAAACTAAGAAAGCAACCTAGTTTTTAAAAACAAATTAGGAAAGTTTCTAAAAATAGAAAGTAAGTTAGTTTCTAAAAACATTAAAAAGTTAGTTTCTAAAAACAAATTAGGAAAGTTTCTATCCTAGAATTAGAAAGTAAATTAGTTTCTAAAAACAAATTAGAAAAGTTTTTAACCTAGAAATAGAAAGATAAGTTAGTTTCTAAAATAATTTAGAAAAACCCTAACCTAAAATAGAAAGTAGAAAAACCTAATGTTAAACTAATTCTAAAACTAGTTAATCTCAGAAAAATAAAATTGTTATTCCCAGGCAACGGCGCCAAAAACTTGTTCACAACCCCAAGTGTAGGGTCACGATGTAGTAATAATCTCGGTAAGACTGAGGTCAAATCCACAGGGACTAATCTTGTGTGTATTCTGAAAGTAACTAGAAGTACAACTAGAAGAAGAAGTGAATTTAAATATGAAATTAAAGTGAATAATTGTGAGGGATTTAATTAGAAACTTAAGAATTCAAAGATGGGAACTAGGGTTTCCAAGAATCCACTTGTAGCAATCAAGGTGATCTATGCTTGATTCAAGGACATAACTGGAATCAGAGTCTTGTCTTGTCCAGTTAGAAGATATAACAATTAAGATCAAATCTGAACTTCCATTGAACTAATTCTCAATAGATGAGAGTTGTGAGAACTGGAAATGATTCCATCACCTAACCATGGCCAAGAGACAATGGCAAACAACAGGATATACCAATTCCACATTCAAACATAGGAGAATTGTGAAGATTAGAAGAGATTTCATCATCCAACCATGCCCAAGGGACGATGGTGAACAACAGGATTTCCTAATTTCACAATCTTAACGCATGAAAAGAAAATACTCAAAGCTATTACAGATCTATTGTAATTTGAGTCACAACAAACCATTAAAAATTGAAAGTATTCCTTAAATATCAAACTAGAATCAAAGAGAGTTTAACATAAACATGAATCAAAGCAATAGAAACATCCCATCATGCTACAAGCTTCACCTTTTTACCTTGGCTAAGAGGTTTAGCCAACCATAGTCATGATTGGATATAAAACCCTAGAAGAAATCATGAAAAACTAAGAAAGAAGAAAAACGCTTGGCGATGGCTCTCCACCCTTTTGCTTCACTCCTCCAAACCCTAGATAAATGCCCGGGGATGCTACAGTGACTCCTATTTATAGTTATGCAACACATCCTTTTGTACTAACTTGGAAAAATCCAAAAACTCCCTCAAATTTACGCACTTCGCGTAACTCTGCGTAACTCTGTGCAAATCATTCGATGTCATCAAAGGTGCCTTTTATATGTGCTTTTTTACACTATTGTAACTTCATCCAGACTGTGTAAACTTTTATGTCATCGAGGGTGTTTTCGATGTCATCAAGCGTTTTTCAAGAAATCGATAATGCATCCAAAAGTCTAGCGAGTTTTGCTGAAAATCCACAAAAAATTCGATGTCATCGAATTGGCCGAGTCATCGAACAAGTCCTCGAGTCATTGAAAAATGTCTTTAATTTTTTCAACAACCAACTTGATTTTCGTTCATAAATTTGATGTCATCGACCCGTGTTCGATGTCATCGAATGGTAGCTTCGATGTCATCAAATGGTGCTTGACGACGCAGTCAATGTGAATTCTGCACTTGTTCTTTTAACTTCTTTCCTTCTCCACTTAGTTTTCTTGAATCTTGGGACCTTGAAATCTTCAATCTTTGTCTCCTAAGATCCATTCTTTGCCTTGGTGATCTTTGCATGTCAAATCCATGCTTTTAGCACCTTTTCCAATCCAAGCTCGTAAATTCACCTTGCAACACAAACATGAGTAAAATAGGACATTAAGCAGTATCATGTTCATAAAACCAAGATATAAATGGGGGATAATATGCAATATTTGACCCTCAACACCTAACCCTTCGGAGAACAAAACAACTATTATCCCTATCAATTTGTGGCATCTTTGGTCGATTTTACGGAGCAAACCATTTAATCAGATGACTCAAAATAGTCTTGTTTCTATGGATGATTGGATTATGAAGAAACTAGGAATTTTAGAAGGATATCTGGAAAAGAATGGATCCCACCAAAGCGTCAGTAGAATTCATAGAATGCGATTCTTACACCTATGTTATGACCCTCAGCAACCCTTTCCTGCTCATTATTTCAAAACAGCTCAACAACACTTTTTCACTGAAAAATCATCTTGGAATATGGAAAGATTCTTGGCAATGGGTCTTTTATCTCCTCATAATTTTTATAGTGCTTGGGCTAGAGCCATTGCTCGAAAACATACTGTCGTTCTAGAGCAGATTAACCTCTTTGACACAATCATAGCCACGTCAGAACATTTTTATAGAGATGCAACTATCTTCAAAGATTTCCTCAACTATTGGTCTCCAATCACCAATTCATTTCATCTTTCTTTAGGTGAAATCAACATTACCTTATGGGATCTTCTTTGCATATCAGCTCTCCCTATCATGGGCAACATCTTCAATGTATACGTTCCTTCAAATGAAGAGTTTGCTCTTACTTCTACAGGAGACAATAAGTCTGAGATTTCAAAGACCTCTCTCAAACTCTTCAGAGAAATGGCTAATTTCCCACAGCCCAATGAAATTAATTCCCTTGAATGACTGGCTCATTTCTCCTAAAAACTACGGTATATTTCTTTCTTTCTTCCTTTTTTTTGAGTCCTCATCTTTGTTTTAATAACCATATCATCTCATTTTGACAGCTTTTCAAACCATAATCATCAAGACCTCAAGATTGTTCGCGAGAGTATTGAGAGTACCACTGAATACAACTCTTCTTGTGAATTAGCCACTTTCCTAGCTTACTGGTTGTGCTTGGTGATATTTCTTGACTCGAAACAGATAGATATTATCAGACCATCTCTCTTCATAGTCGCAGGTGTAATGGCGGAAGGTTAGAAGTACTCATTAGTCCTCCAGTTCTCAGCTATTGAATATTTCCCAGTTTGTACTCCTTAGCATTTCTTCATAGGTTGGTTAGGAGTGTGTTTCCCTTAGACCTTTGCTGATTCTGAAAGAGCTTATTCTAATCCTCATTGGCTCTCACTTCAACATTATCAGCTGAGAAAGATGATTGACAAATCGAATGGTTGGGTCACTAGAAAAATAGAGAATAGTGACTTTATTGATTTCTTTCAATTTTCGTTCACTAGTCGTCCAGAAGATATAGAAGTTATCAACGATGATTCTATTTTGTTTGGTGAGCACTCATTCCTTCTCTATCAGATCCAATACTCTTCCATTGAGGGAAAGTAGCACATTTTGGCGTGAACCATATTATCTAAACATATTTGCTCATCAATTTGGATTTGATCAAACTGTGTCGGAGACTTGTGATATCGTTATGAGATCAATGAGGAGTTATGGTGTTGGACCATATAACTGGGCCTTAATATGGAAGCGGCTTTTAAACGTTCATACTGGATCACGCTTTATAATTCCCGGTATAACTATCTTGTTCATGCTTCTTATTGCTGGATGCGTTAGTGGGCTCATTAGTATTGTTTAGTGCACAATTATTATCCAATAGATCATGCCATATGGATCCCTCCATTGCGCGAAGAGATTATCAGAAAGACTAAGGCATTGGTTACTTTGAAGAAATAAATCATGCCTTCTCTTTAGGCCAACTTTGCATAAAAGTTACTTTGGAAGATAATATTTATGAAATGAAATCTGCTGATGCCCTTGAAGGATGGATAGCATTTGGTGCCCCTTTAAAGAATTCGAAGAATGCATCTGAATTTTCAGATTTTTCACAAGGAAATGGTAATTCTTTGCGATTTCATCTTCCTCCACCCTTGCGAATTTTATGAGATAACCTTCCTTCATCATTAGGAAAGTAAGAGCTAGAAGACATTGTCGTTCACTTCAGAAGGATAAGCAGATTATAATTAAAAACTCATAATTTGTATAGTTGATCTCAAAAAATTAACTTTTGAATAGCAAGTATTTTGAACAAACTTTCTATTGCTGTAATTTGAACTGCTTAAAAAGAAATGCATTTCTGTATGTTGTTTAATCAGTATTTGAGATTTTCATGATTTATTTTATCATATCAAGCAATTGCATATTTGAGCATATCTTAAAAATAGGCAAACATATGCATTTGCAGCATTGTGATGCTACATATAGTTTAAGTTCTTGAGTAGTGGTGCTAGTATACTTTTGACTGAACATGATTGGACTTAACTTGACTGAACACTTTTGACTTGATTTGACTTGACTGGACTTGACTTGACTGAACACTTTCGCACGTAGTTTAAGCTCTTTGAGTAGTGGAGCAAGCATAATTTTTTAGACTCATAAGTAGTTGAAGTTGGGTCTTATGTGAATGGTCACTGTAATCTTATGAGTTCGCTGGGCTTATTGTAGCCGGGGAGTTCACAAACCGTGATCCATCAGAGGGGCCCAATGAAGCTACTGGGGCAGTGAACTTGGTGGATTCTATGTGCAGGGTTAGCTGCAGTAACTCTCTAGAGTTTGCAGGGTTCACATGGCTACCTTAGGGTACCAAATTTAAGGCCACCAGTCCATCAATGAGGGGGTAGTTTATTGTTCACAACCCCAGTGTAGGGTCGCGATGTAGTAATAATCTCGGTGAGACCGAGGTCGAATCCACAGGGACTAATCTTGTGTGTCTATTCTGAAAGTAATTAGAATCAAAACTAAGAGAAGATCTAACCTAAATAAGGAAAGTAGAGAGAGTAATTGTGAAGTATTTACTAAGAAACTCAAGTAATTTAAAAGTGGGAACTAGGGATTCTAGGGATCTAGTTGCAGCTATTAGGATGCTTCCTCATTCATTTCAAGGCACTCAATTAGAATCAGAGTTCTATCATATCCAATTCGAAGATGTTCAATAAGATCAGGTCTGAATCTCCATTGACCAAATTCTCAATGGATGAATGTTATGAAGATTAGAAGTGATTCAATCACCTGACCATGCCTAAGAGACAATGGTAGACAATAGAATATACCGATCCGACAACTATCATGGGAGATTTGTGAAGAATAGAAGAGATTCCATCACTCGGCCATCCCAAGGGATGATGGAGAGCAACATGATTTCCTATTTACGCAAACTTCAAACAGAAAAAGAAAATACTTTAAGCTATTGCAAATCTATTGTAATTTCAGTCACAACAAACCATTATACACTAAAATTATTCCTTAAATATCAAACTAGAATTAAAGGAGTTTAACAATAACAAGAATCAAATAAGAAAAACATCCCAAACATGCTACAAGCTTCACCCCTTAGCCCTAGCTAAGGGATCTAACCAACCATAGACATGATTGAATTAAAAACCTTAGAAGAAAACATTAAAAACTAAGGAGAAGAGAAGAAAAACTCTTCAGAAGTGGCTCCACCCTTTTTCTCTGCTCCTCCAAACCTTAGATATCTCAAAAAGTGCCTATGAACCCCTATTTATATAGGAAACGTTTTGCAAAATTGCAAAACTGGATCAAATTTACGCATTCCACATAACTGGTTCGATGTCATCAAATTGCCTTCAATGTCATCGAGGACTGACTTTGATGTCATCGAACAGCCTTTGATGTCATCGAAAATGTACCCAAAACAGTCTAGCGAGTTGCTTCAAATTCTTTAATAAATTCGATGTCATCGAGAAGACTTCGATGTCATCGAACCCCTTCCTTCGATGTCATCGAACATATCTTCGATAGATCGAAAAGAGCACCCAATATGTCCAGCAACCAACTCAATTTTTCTATAATTCTTCGATGTCATTGACCAGCCTTCAATGTCATCGAAGACTAGCCTTCGATGTCATCTAAGGCCCTTGATGACATCTAAGCTCAAATCCTGCGAATTGTTACACCAATTTCTACACTAGTTTATGCACATCCTTCCTTTTTCACTTGATTTTCTTGAATCTTGGGGTCTTGAAATCTTTCATCTTGGTCTCCAAAGATCATTCTTTGCTTGATAATTCTTGAGCATTAAATCCAAGCTTTTAGCATTCTTTTCAATCCAAGCTCTTAAATTCAACTTGCAACACAAACACATGTAAAATATACCATTAAACCATATTATGCATGTAAAACCAAGAGATAAATGGGGGATAATATGCAATATTTGACCTTCAATACAACTCCCAACCAGCATTTTGCTAGTCTCGAGCAAAATATGCTATAAATAATCTTCATTCTCAAGTTTAAAATCCTTTTGTAGAAAACAATCTTTTGTGCAATCAAGCATGAATGAGTAAAATTAAGTGAGATAGTGAGATCTTGAAAACTTAAAGTCGAATCAACTATGCAATCAATCAAGTAAGTTCTTATCACTTAAATCAGAATGAAAGTTCAATTATCAAGTTTTCCTATGTGCCTAGTGAAAATCAATTTACTTCTCAGAAGACTGCTTTTTTTTCATAACGTTAGCCATGTTCATCATATTAGTTGAAAACTCAAGTACCAATTCTAAACCTATCCCCTTTTCTATTCTTTTTCCAATTTTTTAGTTTTTTCTTATCAACGGTCACCATTATTTATTCCTCTTTTTCAGACATTACATCCTTTCAAAGACATTTTTCATTCCCCTCAAAGATGTTGTCATTCTCTATTCTTTATGACCTCTTTGTCGATCTCCTATTTTTTAACTGGTTTTTCATCTCTTAAGGTGGACAAAATTCTCTAGACTAAATTCTCAATATCCAACAATGATCCACATACTAACTATTAGAAACTCAAGCACACTCTAAGAAAGAAAATTGAATGTGTCTTGTTGTTTAGATTAACATGATATTCAAGCTTTTTCTTAATCAATTCGAATGTAAGAACTGTGAGTGATATTTTACTTAGATGATCAAGCTCTAACAATATAAAATCCAATCACACTTCTCATCATACTCAAAGCATTCTTAATTACATAATTTATTACCTTCAAATAGAGTTCAACTCAAAATATTGAAAAATTTTCAAATTTTTTTCTCAAAACTAAGAAAAACACTGATTAGGTTTACCTAATCCCCACACCCACCACAAAAATCTATATAATCATGTAATGCAAATGTAGCAACGAAAAGAAAGGGAATGGTGATGGAAAGATAATACTTGGAGGAAAGAAATTTGAAGTTTTTCTATGGATCTCAGCATAAAATGGGTTAGCACAAAGAAAAAATCAACAAAGTATAAGCAAACTATCCTAAAATAGTGGAAGAAAACTACCTTAATCCTAAGAAAGTGATAAATCTATCTATACCTCCATCAGACTAGGAGATTAATCTTGGTAAATAGGATCACTCAAACATATGGACATGTCCTCTGAATCGAATTTCTCAACAAATGACTTTAATTAATGTCCATTTACTTTGAATTCATTGCCATTATCTGGATTCTTTATCTCTACAGCCCCATAAGGATACACATTAGTAATAGTGAAAGGGTCGGTCCAATGAGATTGGAGCTTTTTCAGAAAAAGACGTAATCGAGAATTGTACAAAAGGACTTTCTGGCCAGGCAAGAAAGATTTTCAAAAGATGTTCTTATTATTGAACACCTTCATCCTATCCTTGTGTCATTCTGGATCTCCTCTAGTTCATTCATATGTAGCTTGCATAGCAAGCCAGCGTTGTCCAAGTCAAAGTTCAAATTCTTTCTAGCCCAGTAAGCTCTATGTTCCAGTTCCATAGGTAAGTGGCAAGCTTTCCCCTAGACGAATCTAGAGGGAGACATTCCAACGGGAGTTTTAAAGGCTGTACGGTAAGCCCATAAAGCATCGGTCAAGCGAATTGACCAATCCTTACGATCAGGGTTAACCGTCTTTTCCAGGATGTGTTTGATCTCCCTATTGGAAATCTCAGCTTGCCCACTTGTCTGTGGGTGGTATGGAGTGCTCACCTTGTGACAGATGCCATATTTCTTTGCTAAGTTTGCAAATGGCCTATTGCACAAATGTGAACCTCCATCGCTAATGATGGCTCGAGGTGTTTCGAACCAAGAAAGGATATTTTCTTTTAAGAATTTAATGACCGTCTGATGATCATTATTCTGACACGGGATCACTTTGACCCATTCAGTGACATAGTGTACGGCTAATAAAATGTATAAATTGGGGGAATGGTCCCATGAAATTGATGCCCTAGTAATCAAATGCTTCAATGATCAGAATGGGGTTTAAAGGCATCATATTTCTAAGGGTCAATGCTCCCAAATTTTGACAACACTCACAAGCTTTGCAAAACTCATGAGTGTCCTTGAACAGTGGGCCAATAAAAGTCAAACCACAGAATTTTGGTCGTGGTCTTTTTAATAGAAAAGTGACTGCCATAGGCCTAAGAATGACAAAAGGAGATGACACTCTAGTGTTCATTGTCTGGCACACATCTCCTTAAAATCTGATCTGTGCAATATTTAAATAAATAAGGATCATCTTAGAAGAATTTGTGCACCTCAGTGAAAAATTTCTTCTTATCTTGTGTAGTCTAATATATCGGCGTGAAACCTGTGGCAAGATAATTAGCAATATCAACGAACTAAGGTGAGTGGGAGACTTTAAATAATTACTCGTCATGGAACATGTTGTTTATGGGTGCCGTCTTAAGGGAATCAGGTAGGTCAAGTCTCGAAAGGTGGTCAGCCACTACATTTTTTACTCCCTTTTTATCTTTTATTTTCAAATCAAATTCTTGGAGTAGGAGGATCCATCTTATCAAGTAGGGCTTAGCATCATTCTTTGAAAGAAGATACTTTTCTACTCCCTTTTTATCTTCTATTTCCAAATCAAATTCTTAGAGTAGGAGGATCCATATTATCAAGTGGGTCTTAGCATCATTCTTTGAAAAAAGATACTTGAGTGTTGCATGATCAGTGTAGATAATGATCTCAGATCCGATCAAGTAAGATCTAAATTTGTCCAAAATGAATAATAAGACCAAGAGTTCTTTTTCCGTAGTAGAGTAATTTACTTGGGCTGAATTTAACGTCTTACTTGCATAATGAATAACATAGGGCTTCTTTTCTTTTCTCTGGCCTAACACTGTCCTAATAGCATAGTCAGATGTATCATACATAAGTTCAAAAGGAAGGTTCCAGTTAGGTGGCTACATGATAGGTGCAGTGGTTAACATGCCCTTGAGCTTAGTGAAAGCTTCCTGACATTGCTCAGTCCACTCGCATAGTGCATCCTTTTGAAGTAGATTTCATAAAGGATGAGAGAGGTGACTAAAGTCCTTTATGAATCTCATGTAAAAATCGTCATGTCCTAGGAAGGATCGCACATCTCTTATGTTCTTGGGTGAAGGTAGGTTAGAGATAAGATCAATTTTAGCCTTATCAACTTCGATTCCTTTGGACGAGATGATATGTCCAAGGACAATTCTCTTATAAACCATGAAATGAGACTCCTCCCAATTTAGTACCAAATTCTTTTCTTCACATCTTTTCAGTACACAAGATTTTCTAAGCAATCGCTGAAAGATGGACCAAAGATAGAGAAGTTGTCCATGAAGACCTCTAGATATTGCCCCACCATGTCAGAAAAAATACTCAACATGCATCACTGAAAAGTGGTGGGGACATTACACAGTCCGAATGGCATCCTTTGGTAAGCAAAGGTGTCAAAAGGACATGTGAATGTGGTCTTTTCTTGATCTTCAGGGACTATCTTTATCTGGTTATAGCCTGAATACCTGTTAAAGAAACAATAATAGGAATGACTAGCTAGCCTTTCCAAGATTTAATCAATGAAGGGTAAAGGGAAGTGGTCCTTCTTTGTGACGGTATTCAATTTTCTGTAGTCAATGCACATTCTCTAACCAGTGGTAACTCTAGTTAGCATGAGTTCATTGTTGACATTAGCTATGATGGTGATTCCAGACTTCTTAGGAACTACCTGAGTTGGACTCACCCATTGACTATCAGATATAGGGTATATGATACCCACGTCCAATAGTTTAGGAACCTCGACCTTAACCACTTGTTTAGATTTAGTCTAGGTTGTGATTGCCGAGAGGTCTTCACATTATCCTCTAGATAAATGTGGTGAGTACAAATCGAAGGTTCAATTCCCTTAAGATCTGCAATCGACTATCCAAGGGCTCCCTTATGCTCAATGAGAGTAGAGATGAGCATACTCTCTTGTTCTTGCTTAAGGTGGGATGAAATCACCACCGGGTATGTCTCATCCTGACCTAAATAGACATATTTAAAATTAGAGGGTAAAGGTTTTAGGTCAAGCTTTGGTGCCTTGAGGCTAAACGGTAGAGACACTACATCAGTTTAGGGCAATTCTTTAAATTATGGCCTCCACCAGTTAACTTCAAGTATCAGCACGGTATTAAGCATGACACTTGTCTCCCTAATCATATCATCATCTAAATCATAGGAGTGGGCCAAGCATGTGTTTAGAGGGTCAGAGGATAAGGTCATCAAAGTTCTATCCTCCACGAAAGAATCAATCAAGTTAACATCGTGGGCATCATCATCATCATCTACCTGTTTGGCTGTATTGAAAAAAACATTTAACTCCAATGTCATATTTTCAAAAGACAAACTTGTGACTCCATTCTTGCAATTAATGATTGTGTTTGATGTGTCAAGGAATGGGTGACCAAAAATGACAGGAATTTGAGTGCTCATGTCCACGACGGGTTGAGTATCTAAGACGATAAAATCTACTGGGTAGTAGAATCTATCAACCTGGACCAACACATCCTCAATTATCCCTCTCAGTACACGAACTGAGCGATTGGCAAGTTGTAATGTGGTCCGGGTGGGTTTTAATTCACCTAGACCCAGTTGCTTGTAGACTTAGTATGGGATCAGATTTATGCTCGATCCTAAGTCAAGAAGTACGTGCTCAATCCAATAGTTCCCAATACGCAAGCGATGGTCAGGCTACCGGGATCTTTGTACTTTTGTGGCATGTCTTGCTTTAGGATGACACTCACTTTTTCTATTAGAAAATTTTTCTTTTGATACTTTGCCGTCTTTTGTTTATACACAAGTCTTTCAGAAATTTGGCATATGAAGGTATTTGTTTTATAGCATCAAGTAGAGGAATATTGACCTTTACTTGTTTCAACACCTCTAGAATGTCCTGAGAGTTAGAAAGAGATTTTGGTGCAACCAACCATTGGGGAATGGTGCAATCTACTTGCCTTGAAGTTTCGGTTCTAATTCTTGTGGAGCAGTGCTAGGTCTATCATCATTGTCCTCTTTCGAGTCTTTAGACTTCTCAGCCCTTACCAGAATGGATTTATCAATTATCTTCCCACTCCTAAGAGTGGTGATAGACCTAGCTTGCTCAATTTGATTTAAAGAGCTTGGATCACTTATTTCGTATTGCGGTTTGGGATTGGGAGAGGTTGAACATGATGCATCCCCCTCTCTATAACCGTAACACATGAATCCATCTTTTGCATATATTTTGTAAGTTGTCGTATTGCTTGAGTTAGCTCTTGAGTTTGTGTGGAATTTTGAACCGGTTCTTCTTGAGGTTTCACTTAATTTAAAAATTGATTAAAGAAACCTTGAGGGGTAGCAGTTTATCCATTCCTCCAATTGAAGTTTAAATGATTTCTCTAGTTAGGATTGTATGTATTGGAGGTAGGTCCATTGAAAGGTCTTTGGTAATTGTTCACGGCATTAGATTGCTCATTCAACACCTCTTGAAAGGCAGGTATTGTTAGACAATTTCCAGTTGTTTGAATGTTGCAAGCACAAATACCACAAACAGTTTCCTTAACCTTATCCTTTTTTAATTCCATGGCCTCAAATTTCCTTATGAGATTAGACACTTTAGCATTAATATCATCATCCTCTTTCAGAAAGTATAACCCACCCCTCTCATTTGATTAAGTGGGCCTAAAAGTAGTGCTTGATTTTGGATAGGTGTCCCATGATTGTGCTTTTTCAGCAAGTCTGTCTAAGTTGTCTCACACACCATCAACATTTTTATTCATGAATTCCCCATTGCACATTATCTTGACCAATTGGCGTATGAAAGATGTCGGTCCATCATAGAAAAAATGTATAATGCACCACGTTTCAAAACCATGTTGTGTGCAAGAATTGACAAGATCCTTGAACCGCTCCCAACGTTGAAAGAATGTTTTCATCCTTCTTTTGAGTGAAGTTCATGATTGACTTCCTAAGGGTGTTCATTTTATGATGTGGAAAAAAATTCTTTATGAACTCCCTCATCATGTCATTCCATGTGCCAATAGATCTGAGACATAGCGAATGCAACCACGTCTTAGCTTTCTCTTTCAAAGAAAATGGGTAGAGTTTCGGTCTAACTGTGTCCTCGGACACATTTGGAAAATATAAAGTGGTTATGATCTCATCAAACTCTTTCAAGTGCAAATATGGACTTTCAGATTCAAGTCCATGAAATTTTGGAAGGAGTTAAATCACCCTTGGCTTGATATCCATGTGTCCCATATTTTCTAGAAAAACCATGCATGAGAGGGTGCTCACCCCCCTCCCCCCCCCCCCCCTCCCCGGTTGTAAATAATCTCACAAAGTACGAGGTGGGGGTACTTGATGCACCTCATTCTCATCCTGGACTTCCTCAACCCTAGGTTGAGGTTGTCTTCCCGGTTGATTTGCAGCCATCACTTCAATTAACTCTGAGGATCTCGAGCGGTGTCCAATCCTGTGATGAATAGATAACCCCTCAACCAATCCTCCTTCACTCAAAAGACGTTGAGTGTTGTCACGAACCCACTTGGGCATGAAACATTCTTAGCCCTCAATTTCATATTCTAACCTAAACCTAAAAAGGAAAGAAAAAGGGAATAGAAATCTAAAAATAGAAAGAGAGAGGGAATTAGAAAGAAGTTACCAAATTAGAAGTTCCTAAATTAAGATCCTGCAAAACAAAACAAAACAAGTCAGTTCCTAAAAATAGAAATTTTAAAATTAGAAAGTTCCAAAACCTAGAATTAGAAAGTAAGTTAATTTCTAAAAATAAAAGAAATCCTAGAATTAGAAAGTTTTTAAAGATAAATTAGGAAAGTAAACTGGTTTCTAAAATTAAATTAGGAAAGTTTCTAAACCTAGAATTAGAAAGTAGTTTCTAAAAACAGAAAAAGAAAGTTTATAAAATAATTTAAAAAATCCTAATCCTAAAAATAGAAAATAGAAAAACCCTAATCTTAACCTAATTTCAAAACTAGTTAAACTCAGAAAAATATAGCCGTTAATCTCCAGCAACGGTGCCAAAAACTTGTTCACAACCCCAAGTGTAGGGTCGCGATGTAGTAATAATCTCGATGAGATTGAGGTCGAATCCATAGGGACTAATCTTGTGTGTCTATTTTGAAAGTAATTAGAATTAAAACTAGGAGAAGATCTAACCTAAATCAGGAAAGTAGAGAGAGCAATTGTGAAGTGTTTATTAAGAAACTCGAGTAATTTAAAAGTGAGAACTAGGGATTCTAGGGATCCACTTGCAGCTATTAGGATGCTTCCTTATTCGATTCAAGGCACTCAATTGGAATCAGAGTCTTATCCTATCCAATTGGAAGATATTTAATAAGATCAGGTCTGAATCTCCATTGACCTAATTCTCAATGGATGAACATTGTGAAGATTAGAAGTGATTCAATCACCTGACCATGCCCAAGAGACAATGGTAGACAACAAGATATACCGATCCAACAACTATTATGGGAGATTTGTGAAGAATAGAAGAGATTCCATCACTTGGCCATGCCCAAGGGATGATGGAGAACAACAGGATTTCCCATTTTCACAAGCTCCAAACATAAAAAGAAAATACTTCAAGATATTACAGATTGTTTCGACAAGAAATGAATGCATCTGATTTGGGGAAATTTATTCAATGATAACAAAGAATTCGATGAGCGAACAATGATTAGAAGATATTTATTTATTCTGAGTTCATTTACAGCCTCGGATATCCCTTGATTTTGAAAACAGAGTACAATCAATCAACGTAATGAATGAAAGAGAAGACAACCTGATGGCGATTTTGGCAGCAGTTCGACGCTTTTGATGTTATTGCAAAGGCAGATGGATTGTGCGGACTTGAAACCCTTGATTTGGTCATGCGATAGGTTTTGATCATCCTTTCGTTCATCTTTCTAATCGTACGAACGAACTTTCTTTCTCCTAGAACTCTTTCCCTACGTTCACATTTCTCTCTCCTCTGTGAGCTTCTTGAAGCTCTCCAATTTTTATCTTCTCTCACTTCTCCTTCTTACTTCTCTCTCTCACTGCCCTCTCCAAATGGAGATAGGAGAGAGGTATTTATAGACATTCCACAGGTGTAGAGGTCATTTGTCCGAAGATGGAAGTGCACAAGCCTAGACAGAGAATGTGGAGTGCACAAGGCTTACTTCAGGACAAAAACCATGTATTAGGACACGTTTCCATGGATAATGGTGCAAAAGGCAGTCTTTAGGACAAAGCTCCTCTCCAAATGGCGCATGGGACTTCCATTAAGACAAGAAAAGGCTTGCCTTAAGATAAAGGGGAGAAAGAAAGTGGTGCATGGGAGAGACATTAAGATAAGAAAAGCCTTGTCTTAAAATAAAGGGGAGAAAGAAGTGGCGCATAGAAGAGACATTAAGACAAGAAAAACCTTTTCTTAAGACAAAGGGGAGAAAGAAGTGGTGCATGGGAGAGACATTAAGACAAGAAAAGCCTTGTCCTAAGACAAATGGGAGAAAGAAGTGGTGCATGGGACATCTTGCAAAAGTGGTTGCATGGCTCGCGCAAGAGACTTCTTTTGCAAACCATTTCCTTAAAGAGTGGCACATGGAACATCTTGCAAAAGTGGTTGCATGACTCACGCAAGAGACTTCTTTTGCAAACCATTTCCTTAAAGAGTGGCACATGGAACATCTTGCAAAAGTGGTTGTGCGGCTCACGCAAGAGACTTCTATTGCAAACCATTTCTTTAAAGAGCATCGCAGGAACATCTTGCAAAAGTGGTTGCATGGCTCGTGCAAGAGACTTCTTTAAGACAATGCTCCACAAAAAGTGGCACATGGAGTTTCTCCCCAATTTCCATTGCACAGATTGTGCAAAAGCTTCTCCAGTCGCACAACAACTTCTCCAGTTGTGTGGGTTGCACAAGGGACTTCTCTAGTTGCGCGAGTTGCGCAACAACTTCTCTCTCTCCCTCTCTTGCCTTCCTTCCTTCTTGTCTTCCTTCCTTCTTCCTTCCTTCTTGTCTTCTAACATCTCAAATGAGGCATGGGGAGGGGTATTTATAAACTTCCCTTCCTTATATAATGGTGATCACCACCACTTCTTTCTTCATACAACTTCCACCCTCCTTCCTTACATAGTGGTGTTCACCAACCTCTCCTTTAAATTGTGGTGTACAACCACTCCTTTCTTAGGGTAACATCCCTCCTCCATTAAAATGACACCCTTACACTCCTTTTTACCAAAATACCCCCATTCACTCCTTTATTCCAGATGACGCCCATCCACTTCTCTATACCAAATGATGTCCATCCATTCTTCTATCTTAGATGACATCCATCCATTCTTCCATCCTAGATTGTGGAGTGTAAAACCTCTTCTAAATGGAGTAACACTTCATAAGGCTTTTCTGCTATTATGGGCGCACAACCCCAGGAAGGATCTGCACAACGGAATTCCCCTACTAATGCAATGGGCATGTAATGAGATTTCCAAAGAGAACGATGAAATATTTTTTTATGCCTCAACAGATGCCCCCTCGATCGTTCTTTAATTGATTTATGAGATCAAATGGAGGATCGATCTTCTCTTGCATAAAAACCCTTTCATTTCAGAGAAGGATTCTTCATGAAATGTAATCGCATAACAGAGAAGATTCATTTGAACAAAGATCTTCAATAGTTAATTTTGAAATAATCAACCTTGAAGGAATAATATTTGAACAAATTACAATTGAAGGATAACTGGATGATCATGCTTGCATGGAAGACTGAAGATCACACTTGACCAGAAGACTGAATGATCGTGCTTGAACGGAAGACTGAATGATCGCGCTCGAATGGGAGATTGAATGAAATCACTCGAACGGGAGATTGAATGCCCCCAGCAAAAAGCACCGAGTGAATGATTCAATAGAGAGGATAATGCGGCAACGAAAGCACTTTTCTTCATAGCGGTCAATCAGATAGAACAACTTTCCGCAATCAGAGCTTCAACTGCATCATCCACATCTTTAACTCCCTTATTCGCATAATTCTCTTTTCATCAAAGCTTACTATTGTAACAGTTGTGGTGACTTCATCTTTGAGTAACTTGACCAGTGAACTATCTTTTAGTATTGCTGCTGCTACAACGGTCTCTCTGATCAACTCTGACGACTCTTTCTTTAAACTTTATGGCTAGGGAATTGTTCTTTAATGCCGCTCTTACTGTAATAATCTTTTTGATCGTCTCCTTTATTCATGATCTGCATAACCCAAGCTTTAGAATGATAGTCTTTCCTGCCAAATTGATCAGAATTAGTATCTCAAGACATCATAATTTTTCAATTTAGTTTCATGAAGTATTGATAATTTAGAAATATATTGAAAACTTCTCTTCTTTTTTAAGTTGATTGTCATATTGCAATATGATAATGATTTAATCATTACATCTTTGTGCTTGTCATTGTGCTTCACATTGCATTCTTTGCTCATTATATCGCGCTTTTGGAGATGCCATATCTAGCTCTAAAGGTTCAACCGCTGAGTCTTTTTTGTTGAGTCTTTTCTAGTTTATGCTCCTTGGCATAGACTTTTCCTTAGATTTTTGCTGATTCTAAAAAATAGATAAGACTTCTTTCAATTTTCATTTAATAACTTTTCGAAGGCCATAAAAGTTACTGATGATGATTCCATTTGTTCTTTATCTCCATCAGATCTGGTACTCGGTGATTTGCGATATCATTACTAGGATAGCAAGAAGCTACGATATTGGACCATATAACTGGGCCTTGATATAAAAACAATCTTAAACATTCACACTAAACCATGCTTCATAATTCTTGGCATATGAATTCTCTGCCACACATAAATTAAAAGACCAAGGCATAGATTACTTTGAAGACATAGATCATGCCCCCTTTTCAGGTCAACTTCGCATAAAGATTTCTTCAGAAGATAATACTTCCGAAGTCAAGTCTGTTGATACCCTTGAAGGATGGATAAACTTTGCTGCTCCTTTTAAAGAATCCAAAGAATATATCTGAATCTTTAAATTGTCTGGGAGAGAATGATGATTCTTCGCTAGTTTACTCTCTGTCATCAAGAAGGTAAGAGATAAAAAGACCTCACGACTTCATCAAGAAAATATTGCATTTGAGAATCTTGTGCGATAATATATCTCTATAATCAAGAAGGCAAGAGACAAAAGGACCTCACGACACTTGTCAATATATTAATTGAACTTGAAGATTTGAACGTTTGAGTAGATAATTGCCAATATTTTGAAGGCATTTATTGTTGCTGTAATTTAACCTGATTCAAGATAAACGCATTTTTGCATGTTGTTTACTCAATATATAAAATTTTCATCAGGCAATTGCATATTTAAGAATATCTAAAGTGGAATATATATTTGCAGCATTTTTCTGCTACACTTAGTTTATACTTTTTGAGCAGTAGAGTTAGTGTACTTTTGACTAACCATACTTTGACTAGACAAGACTGAACTTGTCCTGACTTGACTGGACTTGACTGAACTAACTTTACTAGACTTGACTGGACTGACACTTACACACATAGTTTAGGCTCTTGAGTAGTGGAGCAACACACAGTTTAAGCTCTTGAGTAGTAGAGCAACACAGTTTTTTAGACTCTTAAGTAGTTGGAGTTGGGTCTCACATGATGGTCTTTATAACTCGTATGTGTTCGCTAGACTTCTCATAGCCTAGTAAGTTCACAAACCGCGATCCATCAGAGGGGCCTAGTGAAGCTACTGGGAATTATGCACGGGGTTGGTCACAGTAACTCTCTAGAGTTCACAGGGCTCGCAAGGCTACCTTTGTGGTACCAAATCTAAGGCCGTCAATCTATCAATGAGTAGGCTAAAAACTCTTCCACATGAGTTACTACTGAAATCAAGCCAGGAATCTGGGGGGTCTTATGCATGGCTGGCCTATCTATGGACAATGGCCAAAGAGCGTACACTGCAGCCCGCTTTTTCTTCGTCTGCAAGGTCGAACCCATCCACGGGAGAGCAGTTTCATCCATTCCTTGTGACACTGTCGAAAAGCTATATAGATGGCATTGGTGTTACGCGTGACTGGCCATTGAGGAATTTTGGCCTTTTAGGACTCTTAGTCATTGGCTCCGTCTGCTGCCCGCAAGGGTATGCATATGATGGCCTTCATGGGCTTTTTAGGGCCACTGGCTTCTCATTGCTACCCAAATGATGGTGGTGATAGGCCTTATGCGTAGTTGGCCGTATAGGGCTTGGCTAGGCTAAGTTGAATGATAAACTGTTGTCGCTGACGTGATAGTTGATCTTATAGGCTTTGTTGAAGATAACAAATCAATAATTGAAGATAATAAGTCAATGATTGATATATCGCCCTTGCTGTTGTTGATGATATTATAAAATTTGGTCCGAATGGAGCTTCAGCTTGGTAATAATATTGATTCTGATAAACTTCGACAATAGAATAATATTCACATCAGTGATATGGCGATAACAGTGGTAGTTTTGCTAATCTAATCCAGCAACCATCGTTGGTGCTCGACAATAATAACATACTTCAACTTGATATGCTTAAGAGTCTGCCTTTTATTCATGTATGACATTGACATTTTGAGACTTGGCATTCTGAGACTTTGCATTCCTAAGACTTTGGTTATCTAAAACTTTGGATTCTGAGACTTTGGTTATCTGAAACTTGCATTCTAAGACTTTGCTTATCTTTCCCCCTTTTGATTTGGAAGTATTATGCTAATAATCTTCGAAATTAAAACTGTAATTTATCTTCAAAGATAACGTATTTTGTATGCTTTTGTTTGCCCCCTAAATAATTATGCCGTGAATCTTCTGAGTTAAAACGTTGTGAATCTTCTTGGTATTCAGGGATGATATATTTTGCTAAACTGACAGATATATTGATGAAAGTTTTCCCCCATGATGAATATACTTGTCTTACTTTCTTCTTGCCTGTTCTTCTATAGAGCGAATATCTCCAATCGGGACCATATATAATTACTTTCTCTCTCATTTCATATGTCCTCTCTATGACAATTTTATTATAGTTGGTCATCTTCGGTATAATACTTTTTCTTTTTTGCTTCATTTCCTTTGAATACTTTGGCCATAACAATACAATTTTCTCCGCAGCTAGCCATCATAAGGAGTATGTCGTCTTCTTCAAATGTATATTTCATGTAGTCCTTGAATTGTCCGAACCCTTTCTTTACTTTCTTATTTGTAAAATCGACGATGTTCTCTTTATTGGAATTTTAACTCTTTACTTTTGACGATCCTTCGTTTTGCTTTCTTTCTTCGGTAATATCTGTTGATGTTCTCTTAAAACTTTGAAATAGCCGATTCATATGAGAGTTGAGCAGCTTCACTTTAACTCTTTCAAATTGTAAATTTAACTTGCTCTTTTACTCTAGCAAGTTATGACAATGCCCCAAGGGTTCTTTATTGACTGATGAATTCGTTAATTAATTCGTAACATGTTCATCTGGTGAAGGCTAATTAACATCTGCACACTTCAAATGTGCACACTTCAAATGTACTGATATCAAAGGATAAAGTGAAAACTGCATTGCTAACGCCATCGAAGAGGATGAACTAAGGTAAAACCGTACCTTATAGTATTGTGCATCATCGATCCGTTAATCACACTCGGCAGGACAGTATTCTTTATGAGAGAAGATCAAACCCTTTTTTTAACATGTCACTATCATCCGTCCTTTATAATCTTGTTACACTACCGGTGAAGTAGAAACTATTCCGAACATTACTTGGCATTGACTGTCCTTGATTGCAACTGATTTGATCTTCTCTGATACTTTCTGCTGGAAATCCGTTGCGTGTGAAGTAGACAACCACGTTAGTTAGGAGAAAAGTCATTGTGGTATACCTATCATTCAGAATAGAGTGTTAGTTACTTTGATTAAATAAAATTGTACTTTATTTTTAAAGATGAAGTGGAGGATGTTCCCACTGAGAGTCACCATTTTGGTGTCTATACAGACACCAAAAAGTGATTAATGTTCTCTGAATATTTTCTAAGTTATCATTAAATAATAATAGTCCCCATCAGAGTCGTCATTTTGTTTCGACATGAAACGAATGCGTTTGATTTGGGGAAATTTATTCAATGATAACAAAGAATTCGATGAGAGAACAATGATCACAAGATATCTATTCATTCTGAGTTCATTTACATCCTCAGATATCCATTGATTCTAAGAATAGAGTACAATCAGTCAATGCAATGAATGAAAAAGAAGACAGCCCGATGGCGATTTTGGCAACATTTCGACGCTTTTGATGTTCATCGCAAAGGTGCATGGGTTGTGCAGACTTAAAACCCTTGATTTGGTCATGTGATAGGTTCTGATCATCCTTTCGTTCATCCTTCCAGTCGTACGGACGAACTTTATTTCTCCTAGAACTCTTTCTCTACGCTTCACATTTCTCTCTCCTCTATGAGCTTCTTGAAGCTCTCCAATTTCTATCTTCTCTCACTTCTCCTTCTTACTTCTCTCTCTCTCTCTCTCACTACCCTCTCCAAATAGAGATAGGAGAGGTATTTATATACATTCAACAGGTGTGGAGGTCATTTGTCTGAAAATTGAAGTGCACAAGCCTAGACAGAGAATGTGGAGTGCACAAGGCTTACTTCGGATAAAAACCATGCATTAGGACAAGTTTTCATGGATAATGGTGCAAAAGGCAGTCTTTTGGACAAAGCTCCTCTCTAAATGGCACATGGGACTTCCATCAAGACAAGAAAAGGCTTGCCTTAAGACAAAGGGGAGAAAGAAGCGGCACATGGGAGAGACATTAAGACAAGAAAAGCCTTGTCTTAAGATAAAGGGGAGAAAGAAGTGGTGCATAGAAGAGACATTAAGATAAGAAAAACCTCGTCTTAAGACAAAGGGGAGAAAGAAGTGGCGTGTGGGAGAGACATTAAGGCAAGAAAAGCCTTGTCTTAAGACCAAGGGGAGAAAGAAGTGGTGCGTGGGAGAGACATTAAGACAAGAAAAGCCTTGTCTTAAGACAAAGGTGAGAAAGAAGTGGTGCATGGGACATCTTGCAAAAGTGGTTACGCGGCTTGCACAAGAGACTTCTTTTGCAAACCATTTCCTTAAAGAGTGGCGCATGGAACATCTTGCAAAAGTGGTTGCGCGGCTCGCGCAAGAGACTTCTTTTGCAAACCATTTTCTTAAAGAGTGGCGCATGGAACATCTTGCAAAAGTGGTTGCGCGGCTAGCGCAAGAGACTTCTTTTGCAAACCATTTCCTTAAAGAGTGGTGCATGGAACATCTTACAAAAGTGGTTGCGCGGCTCACGCAAGAGACTTCTTCCAAACAATGCTCCACAAAAAGTGGCACATGGAGTTTCTCCCCAATTTTCATTGCACAGATTGCGCAAAAGCTTCTCCAATCGCGCAACAACTTCTCCAGTTGCGTGGGTTGCGCAAGGGACTTCTCTCTCTCTCTCCCTCTCTTGCCTTCCTTCCTTGTTGTCTTCTAACCTCTCAAATGAGGCATGGGGAGGGGTATTTACAGACTTCCCTTCCTTATAAGTGGTGATCACCACCACTTCTTTCTTCATACAACTTCCACCCTCCTTCCTTACATAGTGGTGTTCACCAAGCTCTCCTTTAAATAGTGGTGTACAACCACTCCTTTCTTAGGGCAACATCCCTCCTCCATTAAAATGACATCCTTGCACTCCTTTTTACCAAAATACCCCCATTCACTCCTTTATTCTAGATGACGCCCATCCACTTCTCTATATGAAATGATGTCCATCTATTCTTCTATCCCAGATGACATCCATCCATTCTTCCATCCCAGATTATGAAGCATACAACCTCTCCTAACATGGAGCAACGCTTCATAAGGCTTTTTTTACTGTTATGGGTGCACAACCTAGGGAAGGATCTGCACAACGGAATTCCCCTGCTAATGTAATGGGCATGTAATCAGATTTTCAGAGAGAACGATGGAATATTTTTTATACCTCAGCACAGATCTATTGTAATTTCAGTCATAAAAAACCATTAAACACTAAAAGTATTCCTTAAATATCAAACTAGAATCAAAGGAGTTCAACAATAACAAGAATCAAACAAGAAAAAAATCCCAAACATACTACAAGCTTCACCCCTTAGCCCTAGTTAAGGGATCTAGCCAACCATAGACATGATTGAATTAAAAACCCTAGAAGAAAGCATTAAAAACTAAGGAGAAGAGAAGAAAAACTCTTGGGAAATGGCTCCACCCTTTTTCTCTGCTCCTCCAAACCCTAGATATCCCAAGTGCCTAAGAACCCCTATTTATAGGCAAAGTTCTGTAAAATCACAAAATCGGATCAAATTTACGCATTCCGCATAACCGGTTCAATGTCATCGAACTGCCTTCGATGTCATCGAGGTCTGGCTTTGATGTCATCGAATAACCTTCAATGTCATCGAAAATGTACCCAAAAAATTCCAACAAGTTGCTTCAAATTCTTCAATAAATTCAATGTCATCGAGAAGACTTTGATGTCATCAAACCCCTTCCCTCAATGTCATCGAACATATCTTCAATAGATCGAAAAGAGCACCCAATATGTCCAGCAACAAACTTAATTTTTCTGTAATTCTTCAATGTCATCGACCAGCCTTCGATGTCATCGAAGGCCCTCAATGACATCTAAGCTCAAATGCTACGAATTTCTGCACCAATTTCTGCACTAATTTCTGCACTTCCTTCCTTTTCCACTTGATTTTCTTGAATCTTGGGGTCTTTAAATCTTCCATCTTGGTCTCTAAAGAACCATTTTTGCTTGATGATTCTTGAGCATTAAAGCAATGCTTTTAACATTCTTTTCAATCCAAGCTCTTAAATTCACCTTAGAACACAAACACATGTAAAATATACCATTAAGCCATATTATGTTTGTAAAACTAATAGATAAATGGGGGATAATATGCAATATTTGACCCTCAATATTTATTTTAAAGACCCATCTTCATGAGTTTCTACTGGAATCAAACTAAGAATTTAGGGAGTCATATGTATGGTTAGCCTATCTATGGACGAGCCAAAGAGAGCACACTGCAGCCTACTTTTTCTTCGTCTGCCAGGTCAGACCCATTCATGGGAAGGCATTTTCTCTCACCTTCTCGCGTGGTGCTATCGAAAGCTATATAGACGGCATTACTCTCATACATGATTGACCTTTGTGGACTTTTGGCTGCTTAGGGCTTTTAGTCGATGGCTTCATCCGTTGCCCGCATGGATCTAAGCATGTGATGGCCTACACCGGCTTTTTAGGGCCATTGGCTTCTCGTTGCTGCCCGCATATATTTGATATGTTGCCGATTGTGGTAGGTCTTATGCGTAGGATTCTGCTACCATAGATGATAAATCACCATCGCTATTGTAGGGCCTATGCATAGCATTCCGTTGCCGTAGATGATAAATCGTCGTTGCTGATAGTATTCTTGATAATATTTATGTTTAAAATAGTGTATCAACTTGGCAATAATATCAGTTTGATGATAATGTCTTTCGTAATGGTGGTTAGCAGCGATTAGCGATAACGATAATATCAATTTGATGATAATCATCGGCATTTTGTGATAGTCGGCAATAGATTTGATTTTGGCGATAATCATGGGTGTTTGGCAATAAATTTGATATGTGTGATATGTACTCAATAATTTGTCTTTTATTCATTCATGTGAGAAGAAGAATGATACATGTCATTGCCCTTTGAGGCTTCTTCATTTTGCTTGTCTTGCCCCCTTTTGATTAAGAAGTATTATGCTGATAATCTTCATAATCAAAATTACAGTGATCTTCAGGGATGGTATATCTTGATGAAGCGAGCGTTGACATGCATACCCGTAATCCCATATTCTAATTACAAAGATATGAAGAATCACATCCATATTAGAATATGACCTTTTTCCCCAAATAATCATGACCGACTTCAATCGAGAGTGCGTGTCGTTACTTTTTCTCTTACATCATACACTTTCCTTATGACAATTTTACCATTTTCCATCATTTCTTGTAAAATTTTCTTCAAGGTAAAGCAATTCTCAGTTCGATGTCCAAGAAGACGATGATAATAGCAATAATCATTTTCTTTCATCGTCTTCATCTCTTTTGGGCATTTTGGCCATGGCAATTTGATTTTCTCTGCAACCAATAGTTGGTTCATCATAGGAAGTATATCATCTTCTTCAAATGTATACTTTTCACAGGTATTGAATTGTCTAAATCTTTTCTTTACTTTCTCTGTTGTATAATTGCTCATATTTTCTTCATTAGAATTTCTTCGTTCCTCTTGATAGTTCTCCATTTCTCTTTCTTCCTTGACATTAAGTCTTAAAAGTTTTGTATATTATGACTAATAAGACTCATTGTAATATCTAGTCTTATGCATTCTATACATGACTTGTTTTTCTTCTTTCGCCAGTTGTGGACATGATGCCCTCAGAATTCTTCATCAAACAATGAATTCTTCGACCGGTTCATCTTCTCTTTAGCAAATAGAAGCTAAAATGTCTGGACTAATTTTTTCAGTAAATGACCTAGGGAGCTGTGAATGATAATAATTAATATTTTTTTTATGGAACTTACTGTAGGCGATATAAAAAATAGTGGTTTTCTTATTACAACTGCCTTCCCTTTATCTTTCCATGTCTTTGACGGATTCCTTGCAGAAACCATGTCTGTAGTTACTATTCTCTCTCGCTTTTCATCCTTTTTTATTACTATCTCACCCTACTTTATCATCTTCTATAATATATCTTTTAACGTGAAGTAACCTTCTATAGGATGCCCCAGAAAATGATAATAACGGCAATAATTCTTTTCTTTCATCATCTCAACTTCCTCCAGATATTTGGGCTGGGGCAACTTAATAGTTCCAGCAGTTAGTAGTTACTCCATCATTGACAAAGCATCTTCTTTCTCGAAAGCATATTCTTTGTGAGAGTCATATTATCGAGATCGTTTATCATTCACATGGCCTTTGTAACGATCTGAATCTTCTCTTTTCCTTGTTTCTTGTCTATTGCGGAATGCATCTCTTTTCTTTTCCTGATCAATGACGTTTACCATTGATCTGTTTCACACCATTCTTTCTATTTTATTTTGAAAGATTGACATTTTCCTAGCCATTAACTCTATTGCGTGTGCTTTTGTAGCCAAATCGCGAAAGGTTCTTATGCTAATAACACTTGTGAGTCGGAACGTAATTCCTGTTTCTATATAATTTAGGCACATCTTCACCTGTTCTTTTTCTTCGGGCAACTGTCTGCACAAAGCTCCCAAAATTTCCACCTATCGATGAATTTCTCCACGGGTTCGTTCTCTCTTTATCATACAATAGCTAATTCTGTAATATTAACATCACGATCTGATGAGAAGAAGCTTGACATAAAAGCATCTTACATCTGTTCCCAAGTCCGTATTGAATCTAGTGCCAAATCAGAATACCATCAGAATGTTTTTCCTATTAATGAAGAACCAAATAGTTGCAAGCAGTATTGTGCGATGATGGAGAAATTACCCATCGTGGTAATGAAGTGCATTAAGTCTTCTTCTGGAGACCCATCCTGTCACGCCCTGAAATTCGGGGGTCGAGCATAACTCATCTCCCGAGTTTCAAAACATCACTTATGCAACATATTGAATGATGGATGTATGTTGTCTGTATGAGTGCATAAAACATGGAATAGATTAAGCCAAATTGCAAACATAATTCAGGGATAAGTGAAGAACGCAAGCGGAAGACTTAAAGAAATATAAGTGTACATGTGTAAATCCTTGAAATACATATACATACCAGGTCGTATAACAAGTGTTACTATCAAAATTACAAGTATCAAATTACATCATTCAATCCCAAAAGAAATCCCAGAATCCCACGCATTAGAACAAGGCTCACTAGAACCCACCTGAAAACTGCATGAAAGAAAATGCAGCCTCATCATCCTCGATCTCTGGCTCTGCCTCAGAGGTCTCATCAACATCTGTAACTAAGACAGAGTCTGGTGGGTGTTCAACACCGCCCCAGAACGTGGGAGTGAGTGATCAACTCAGTGGAACAATAAAGCAAAGGTTAACATGTTATCAATTCATTCACGTAGTAATGATAAAGCCGAACAATCAAACATGTCCTAAGTACTCTTGTTAATGCAAGGATGTATGTAGAATGATGTGTGCCCTCGCGCGTACACCCTCAGCGTCTACATCTTACGTTACGCATGACATCGCCTTAAAGTGCACCACCTCTTCCAGGCACATGTAAATGCGGTGCATGAACATGATTACCAAGTTGTTATTAGTCCTTTTCATACAGCAGGATTGGGAAGCTAAGGTACCTTCCTCATATCAACGTCCAAACAGTGATCCATTCTAGGGTCGTCAGTCCTAGACAATCTCATACGATCATATGGTTTTAGGTCATTGCAAAGGGCTCGTCACCAATCAATGCATGCCTATCATACCTTCGTTACTACAATAAGGCTCATCACCTCAATGCGGTATCCAGGTATGCTCGAGGTCACTACAAAGGGCTCATCACCAATCAATGTAGGCCGACAGCACGAATATAGTGTCCCATACCACCATAATCGGCTCACGAGTTTGGTTGCTCACTGGTCACTACGGGGAGGCTCGTCACCCCAGCGTAGGCCGACAGCTCGACCACGGTGTCCCATACCACCATGTCCGGCTCATGAGTCTTAGCAAATCAAGGTACAACGGTTTACAGGATTTGCACTGGTAAGTTTGGTACCCTAGATTCAAACAATAGCGTCCATACATGGTGAACATACATCGGACAATCGGGTTACTTGACGAGTTTGACTAGCACGAGCGCACGTTGGGTTGAATGACATTAGAGTGCGCAAACACTCCGTGTGGCCAAACCACTGCCGACAACTCTAATACGACTCGGGTTCGTCAAATCACGTCATACGTGGCCAAAGCAACCTCAGCCACGAACTCAAGGCCGATTACCGATTTCCTAGACTATTCCATAGTCCTAAACGCATTCCACTACAACAGATATTCATATCAACAATTTAGAATAGTAATAGAACAATAACTCAAATCATGTGGTATGTAAACATTTGAAGAACATCAACTCAACATGGATTTTCACATAAGTAATACTTGAACTTAAACAACAAGGAATATGACTTGCATATAAGAAAACATACACATCAATAGGAGAGTTGAGAATCACTTTTCAATGCCCGCAAATAGCATAATATATTACACTTTAGATCATTCAGGCATTTCTACAAACACTTAGAATACATAGTTCACATACATGACGTATTTTGTAATACACACATTTGGACAATTCCTTTTGCCAAGGAGTTGTCACACATACATCCAGCACAAATACATGACAAATAATCATGGCAATCACATGTTCATATTGAATACGTATACGGTACTTTATACATATACATAAAATACACAAATCTCAATATAGCACATGCATATCAGGAACGCATAATAAACATAGCATTAGGCATGTGAAAATTTATCTATAACAAGAATAAACCATTAGCTAACATTGAAAGCCTTGAAAACCATAACCTATATAATTAAAGTCCGCACCTTAAACCAGAAATAGAGCACCGAACTGATTCAGATGATATGTCTTCGTCAACGGTGACTAGATAACCTAAAGCAAGAATAGAAATGAGCTACAACAACACATAGACTCTTCTAAGCTCTAAAACAGATTAGGGTTAGGTTAACTTACCCAAGAATGAACTTAGAATCGCCGGAATAATGATTCTAAAGTGATGGTTTAAGGATGAAGAAGAACAGGAAAGAATCTAAGATGATTCACCAACTTCTCTCTCACTTTCTCTCTCTTTTCCTCTCTCTTTCTTAGCTAGGGTTAGGAAATTCGTATGGAAAAGAGAGTTAGGGTTTTAAGGTCTATATATAGGCCTAACATTGATGAAAATAACCCTAGGGCCAAGGTATACTTAGGTTATAACCAAAACAGGCCTCTCTCGATCCAACAGAACACTTTTGGTGGGCCTTTTTCACGAGAGGTCGGACTTAAGCTCACTGACTATGGATCTAGGTCAGGCTGAGTTTTCGTACCGATCGGATCTACAGATCAGCCGTGGCGGACCACACTCAATTCAACGGTCACTGAAACTCGATCAGGACCACAAGCACCATGACCTGCCTGGGCCACCTTCCCTGATTCGAGGGTGAAATTGGGTTAGAATCCAACGGTCAAATTGCTTAAAATCGTCGCGCAAGCGACACGACTCAGATTTCATAAAAGTATATTAAATTTCTCACCGTTCTCACACTCTTCACTCCGGACTCAATCAAATTGACCCAGAACATCATCTGGACTTGATTTTTGAGGTGATGGCCAAGTCCAACATGGTGACCAATACAGCCTAAGATCATCGCTATCGGACTTTCAACGCGCGGTCCAGGTTCGATCCAGAACTTTTAAAAATTCCCAAGAGCAACTGGATTTAGCGATGGATCCCATATTTCAGAGTAACATAGCGCTAATGATTCTACAGGTTTTGAGTCATGCAGATCAAATTTAAAGTGATTGATGCTAATTTCACAAGTAATCGAGTTTAGCACTAAGTAACCCACAAATAACTTCTAAGGAAAATAGAGGTAGTACTCGGGTCTTGGCACAAAATTTTTCAGGTCATTACAATTCAGCAAGAGACACAACCATGGATGACATTTTAATGAGTTAGAAGATTCTGATGATACAGCTGATTCTGACTACCATCCCTCTCAAATTTATGAGATATTATCTGCACTGGAGGAGAAGGTTGAGGCTTTGATGTATCACAGGCTTCATTGGCCCAAACCCAACAGTCTATAATGAAGTACTTGAAAAAGTACTTCCATCGCATCAAACAGAGTTTGCGGCGTAATGATCCCTTGATGCCTGCACCATCTTCTTCTGGGTCGAACTGAGCTTGATTAGTTTATCTTCTTTTTATACTAAACTAATTCTATGGTTTGTTTCGATACTTTGACAATGTATTTAATGAAATTTGGATATTCTAGATGATGTGTTTAATATGGATATCTTAAATATTTTCTATATTGTCCTATGCAGTGTTATTAATCTTACTGATATATTTCATTGATCTTTTAAATATTTCCCTGATATACATGTTAATTGTTATTTCTACTTGTTGATATTGTTGTTATTTCTACATGATCTTTTTAATCATATATCATACCTTCTTTTGTCAATTTGTGAGAAAAGGGGGGATAAAATAGTGGTGCATGTGCATATTGCTAGAATACTACATGTTATATTTTCTCAGGGTGAGCATCAGTTAAGCATTAGTGGAGCATCAGTGAGCATTAGTTGAGCACAACTGAAGATTACAAGGATGCTCATGTAGGGCAGCTTAAAAATTGTGTATGGTTGAGGTCACGCCCTGAACTCGAAAACTGGGCTCACAAAATTCCCGATCGCCAAATTCGGCGCCGACAGCCTCTGTAGTACCCCATTCTCGGCTCCTGGCACCCATATACCAGGTTCTGATCTTGAGATCTTATAAGGAGGATTTTCACTATGAATATATTTTTTAAAAGAAGCATATCCAAGTCACCAAACAACATCACCACATATCCACTATAATCAAAGCATGTAAGTACAATACATAAGAGGAAATACGAGATAGATATCAAAAACTCCAAAGCTCTAACACACGCTCTTGTCTTAATGTTGCTGCGACCTAACGTCACCTGCACACAGCAGTCGTGCATAAGCTTACAAGAAGCTTAGAGGGTGGTGTATGTGTGTACAATGAATGTGCCAAGCATATGAATATCAGAGTAAGTAGAAATACTGGCAGGTCCATAAATACCATTAGCCTTATCCAGGCTAAGTGATGCAAAGACATAATAAGCCAATGTCATATACTGAGGAAGCAATGTAGATCGACTATGCAATGCGGAGACATAGTAAGCCAAATGTCATATATTGAGGATACAATAGAATATGCAATGCAAAAGAAATGACAAAAATGGAGTGTATAGTCAGGATGATAGTACGTGGTATCGCAAGCTATGGGGTTCATCACAAGGGACTTCTATCTGAACCAGTCCCATACCTAAATTTGGATAGCTAGACTTAATGTAGTAAAATCCTAATCTTAGGTTGGTCATGCGCCCAACCGAAATCCTAGCCATTGTGAAGGTACACATAATGATTTGGTTACGCACCACCAGCCCAAGTGGATAATGAATGAATGAATCAATCAATCAAATGCTAAGTACACAACTCCTGCTCATTAAGTCCACATATAACCACCACAGCGCTTCCGATGTGGGACAAGGTTCTGCTCATTGTATGTATAGTAGCCTGCCAACCACTGGTAGCTTGTTCAGGCCCTTAGGCCCCGCCCACATCGGCATGCCCACGTGTGCAATAATGATAGGGCGTCACAATATCAGTACTATACATCTCTGGGATATCACTGGGGTCTATTACACTCCACACCAAATTGCCCCCCCATCGCGCGCAACCAGGTGAGTGAAAGAGACCTAACTATTCACCTAGTTAGTAGTCTGCCAATATCTACCTGGCTCGTCGATAGCGGACCCATTTTTGAGCTGGTCAAACTCAACCTAGTTATGCCCCCTTCACCAGGCGGGTAAGGTCACACCCCCTTTCAACCGACCACGATACAGTGGGAGACGCGACCTGCTAGTACTCGTACTCAGGCGCTCATGTATCTACTCGGTCTAGACATTGGAGCATCCCCTGGCTACGGGGGTTTAGGGACTTTCACACATGGACATCCAAAGTGCCCATATGCTGAATCCCAAACATTTTCGGTATTCCATCTGACCATCCATGATAAGCCTGTGGATGCCACAGACCTGATGTCGCTAGGGCGCTAAATGATCATGTCATAAAATGGGAGATGCATGAGTCATACCATCTAGTCATGCATCAAACTTATATATACCGCGCGATCATGTGGGGTAACTCCCTCTCACAAGGAGTCCCATAAACATCTCAACCTAATGACATATGCTACAATCAATCATCCCTCATAACAGGCATACCAATGATGTGTATGAGCATGTATCATGATGTTATACTAAGCATGTTCTCAGTGTGTCGATCATGTCACATAAAATGCGAGATACATGAGTCATACCATCCAATCATACATCAAACTTACGGATACCACACGATCATGTGGGGGCAACTCTATCTCTTAAGGAGTCTCATAAACATTTTAGCCCAATGGCATATGCTATGATCAATCATCCCTCATAACAGGCATACCAATGATGCATATGAGCATGTATCATGATGTTATATTAAGCATGTTCTCAGTGTGTCAATCATGTCACACAAAATGTGAGATGCATGAGTCATACCATCCAATCATACATCAAACCTACGCGTACTGCGAAATCATGTGGGGGCAACTCCATCTCTCAATGAGTCCCATAAACATCTTAGCCCAATGGCATATGCTATGATCAATCATCCCTCATAACAGGCATACCAATGATGCGTATGAGCATGTATCATGATATTATACTAAGCATGTTTTGTCATCATGCATATAAAATATCATTATCATTACCATGAGGATCATTTTCACTTCATGATTAACATAAACAATGTCATACGTAATATAAATAATTACTCATCCATCATCAATGCATATGTTATAATTCACCATCCATTAAATCATAACTATGATTTCAACCAATAACTCACAATCATCATTATCATGTTACCATATATGTATTATCATCTCACCCATCACTAGGTGCGTCCTACCTAGTGTGACTTCTACACTGGACTTGAACTGCATGCAAGGCATGAGGTCGTATAGGTCAAGTGTGAGTCTCGCTTGGTGAACCAATAGGCCAACCTAAGGGCATAAATGTCCAACCACAATGCTTTCAATGGCGTGGATCTAATTCCACAACTAAGTGGGCTCCACACATTCCACCAACTAGAAACAATGTACAATCTCAAACATAAAGGATAACATGCTAACATCTTTCATGTCATATATCATATTGGGCCCATTAGCCACATACACAACAAACCAAGAAAAAGCCTAATTATCTAGTTTATGCATTGTAAAATAGGTCTCTCTAAGCATGGTCCACTTGACTAGAAATAGTATGAAAGGCACGCTACCTAATAGGCATTGAACTTGCCCAATAGGCTCAAGGAAGGTTACCATTGTAGGTTTCTCATTCCTAACAGTTTCTCTTATTGTTGGTCCCGCTTGGGCCTTAAGGTTGCATTATTTAGATGGGCCCAACGTTGTCTATGTCTTAAGAGAACATTTAGATAACAAGATCTGTCCACTAAATATTTTACAAATTATATAACACCCATTTACAAAACATGTCAGGTGGACCTCATTATAGGAAAGGTAAGGCCCATACAAGATAACCCATACTAGATGGCTCACTTAAGGTTTTTATCCCAACAACACCTGGGAGCTATTTTTCAGAGTTTCTATGTTGCATTAAATGCTTTGGGAAGGTGGCGGACCCTACCGACGTGGCCCTATAAAGATTCCATGTAAAACAGACTTTTGGCGCAGGGTTGGTTCTGGGTCATTTTATAGTCAGATTGATGATCACGTGGGGCCTACATATGGTGAAAGAAAATAACCACCTGGTAGCTCTATGTATGGGCTATACAAATTATAAGGCAGGCCTCATTGGTTGGGAGAGTACAATTTACGGTGATGGCCTAAACATGGGTACGAGAAACTGTGTAGGAAATATAGTGTAGAATTAGTTTTGGCCCAATTTTAAATATATCACATGATCACAAGGGACCACATTTTAGTGTGTCATCAGGTGCCCTTAGTTGTACTATATATGCACTTCAAAAATTATAAGTTGGGACCAACTGGTTATGCACATGTAATATTTGGTATAGGGCCAAACATAGGCACTTTAATTTTCTACACAACCATACCTGGCCCCATTTTGGGATCCACTCCCTGATCATGTGAGGTCTGATTTAGCCCAATTAAAATATTATTTATCTTTTTATTAGTGTAAGTTAGAGGTTCCAAGTGGTAGCCTACTCAAACCTCCAGCGTGTGGTCCACCACAAAGGCCTAAAGCTGGTACAAAACACAAATAATCAGACAATTTTCAGCAATGGGGTCTGTCACAACTTAGGGTCCAACTTCCATACATGTAGGGATCATTCTTGACAAAAAGGTGGGATATCCTAGCTTACTTATATAAGGATTAAACATCCCTCAAAGTGGGACCCTTAACTACAGATTGTGGGGCCCACTACAAGGTGTTAAAGAGGCCTACATGCAATACAGTCAAGTACTTATAAAATTTCAGTAAACAAAAAGTGCAAAGGAAATGAAATAGATCCAATGGCAAGTGGGGCCTACATGCTAGCAAACCATAGATAAGAGACACATAAAAATATACATGAGCTTCCAAATTAGATGAGCTAATAAAATGCATAAATCACAAGTGATCCCACACCCAAGTGGGTCAATAAGAGGATACATGTTTTGTAAAACATATACACATCTAGTAGTACATGAAATATATTAATCAAATTTTTATAATCAAATTCTCTATTGGAAAATCCAATCCAATGGATGGTTTAGTAATACATCATTTAGGCTGTATATAGATTTCCAACCATACAGAACCTTGGATTCATCTGGACCATACAAAACAATTTAAGGTTTATCCCTTACGGAAGTATCTGTCGGTTCAGAACTTTCTAAATTTTATCATGAAAGAATTTGATCATAGGGATAATGCATATGATTACTTACCACCTCAAGTAAGTTAAGAACAAATATCAAATGCATCTAACCGTTGGAATCACAGATATCGACCACACAAGAATGGTCATAACAAGCCCCCAAATACATCTTTCATATAAGGCTAAGATCTCAGCTATCCAAACTCTGATTGAGACGTATTATATATTGTTGGAAAGCTAGTTCAATTTTCTACGAATCTAATGAAATGTATATTCTTAATACATTCATTAAAGGAGTTAAAAATGGGTCCATTTTAGGCAAATCGGTATCCTGCATGTGTTGCTAGATAGCAACCAAGTAAACTTGATGTTACGGATGATTGGACCGTTGGATGGCTACAAAATTTGGTCCAGAGTTAGTTCATACTATGTTCATATTATTCCCAAATTTTAAATTTGATCTTAGCATGGTCGATTTTATATGATTTTTAGAACTTGCTGTCCAGATACAAAAACAGGATTACATGTGAAGGGTGTGGATATGATGTTCATCATGGTGGACCATACATCAGGAAATCAAGTGGGGAAATCCTATTCCCACCCCAAAACTAGGGCCTAGATGGCCTTAAACAAATAGCACAATGGTAAACATCGTGATGGGGTCCATGGAGGATGACCCCATCATGGATACATGCATGCAAGTCATGGTGGGCCATTGGCCACACCTCGGGTCCAAGATGGGATCCCTACCATTAATCGGTAGGTCTCACTTGTCCCATGCATGAAAATGAAGAAAACTACCCTAAAGAGCACCCACCTCTCTTCTTCTTGCTCCTTAGTATTCCAAAGCTCCTAAGGTGCTTCTTCAATAGTAGAGATGGTGTTTCAATGGTTGGATTGGGTGGGATTAAGGGTGGAAATGGGCTGGAAATGTTGGGTTTCTCTCCTTGCTTGGACGTCCATGGCTTCCTTGGGTTGTAAATGAGGAAGATAGGAGAGAATGGGAGGGAGAGAGAGGGGTATATGGAGGTAATGATGAGTTTGCAAGAGGTTATCATAACATTATAAGAAGCATGGGCAAGCTAGTCATCATTGCTTGTAAGGCATGGGGGCTAGGGTGATGTCATCCTAGGCTAGGTAAGCTAGGATGATGTCATAGTCATGATGGCTAGTAGAGATTCTTCTCTACCTAGAATCTATGGTCCCGCAACACGTAGTCTATGGCTGGGATTATGCGCGAGTCATAACTCATATTCTAGGTATCGCGTTGGCGTGCAAGATGCGGCGTTGGAACTGCGACGATGGCGTGATCGCAATGGTACAGGTTTCAGGTCGAGTCGACTGGGGTCTATGGGATGAGACTTAAGGTCACTTGCAACACTGTCTACAGGTTGTGGGTCGCTGAAATTTGATGGGGAGGATCGCAGGGGTTTAAGGAATGATATGGTACCAGGATACGGGCTTTACAATTGATCTTTTAATGTTGTAATATTAATTTTTGTCATAATTTGACAAAGGGAGAGATTGTAAGTTCTATTATGTCAAGCACACATAGATTGTTAAATTTCGTAAGACAAAAGCATTCAAGATTAGTTCATAAGTATGGATTCACAACAATTCTACATGCCTGGAGATCAACTCAAGATCGGCTTATGAGTAGCTCAAGATCAAGTCAAGATCGGCACATTTTCTCAAAAGAAATCATTGCCCAGATTCAAGTCAAAGTTTAAGACAAGGTGACTCGGATATTTGCTAAAACACAGGTGGTATAACCCTAGAAAAACCTTAGGAATAAGTGCTTTCAAAAATTCTTTATCATGGATTTTTATTAGTATTTTTTATTTGGAAATCGGCCAGCCTAACTTCAAGCTCAAGCTAAATAACAACTTTTGTTGAAAATTCGGCTAGCCTGAGTTTTAGTTTGGCTAGCCTAAGATTGAAATTCAACCAGCGTGAGAAATTTCGGGTGAAATTTCAGAAATGCAATCTTTTGGAATTCATGGGAATTCAGCCAGCCGAATTTTGGATAATTCTTATCTCGCGCAATCTGAAATTTTTTGAACAAAATACAGAGGACTCGGGCTAATTGAAGCCTATCTTTAGCTAGTCGAAGATGTAATTCTTTGCCTATAAATTAAGTCTTTCTCTCATTGTAAAAGAACACGAAAAATTACTGTAATTCTTATGCAAGTGAGAGAGAAGCTATACTCCTTAGCAAGCTATCTGTTGGTATTTATACATTTTATTTTAATAGCTTATTTAATTCTCTTTTTCTTAAGATCATTTTAGACTTAATATAAGAGAGTAAACTATACTCTTCTTTGAGATATAAGAGAACGAATAAAGTAGCATTTAGGTTTTTCATTATTAAAATATGTAAAACATTATACTCTTTCTGTCTAATTGAACACTGCATCATCTACGTTCGAGAAAAAGGTCCTTCTGTTACAAGCTTATGCCACATCTTCTACATTTGAAGATAAGTATACTTTCCAAAATTCTTTTTAGATTTTTCTGAGATAGCCTATGAAAATCTCAGTGAGGTTTTATCTGAAATAACTTGTGAAAATATCAATAGGGTTTTTATTGTGATAGCCCATGAAAATCATAAGGAACTGTATCACGTTGTTAAGGTGACCATGTGAAAACCTTTTTATAGTGAAAGTCAAAATTACGAGGGTAGTAATTTTTGGAGTGGAGTAGGTGTGGTTGTTTTAAGCACCGAACCACTATAACTCCTTGTGCCATGTGGTGAATGCTTTATTTTTTTGTGATTGGATGTTATTTATTATTTTTATTCTTATGGTGAATGTTGTAATCCTTTTATATACTCTTACTAGTTTGAAAGATTGATTTTAAAGACATTCATGAAATGTCCTACCTAATATTTTAGGCGAAGGTTGTCCTATGATTGAGATTTTTGTAATCTTTACATATTCCACATTTATTTCGATTATTTGGCATTGTCCTATTCACCCCCTTCTATGACATCCCTAGCTCTCCATTTCAAAAACTACAATACGCATGCTACTGTACGCTATTGAGTTTTGGCTTTATAATTACAAATTTGCCCTTTTCCTTTGTTGCAACTTTATCATCCGAATCTCCTAACTGCACTATCCAAATGTGACGAAACTTCACCATTATTTGTTATTTTTTACGCTCTTTATAACACCTCAATTTAAGCTTTGATTGCTTACAGAGGACTAAATATCTTTTTAATGGACTATGCTACTCTGAGGTTTAATGCATACACCCTAAGATCTTCGAAATGACCAATTTATCATAATATTCGGGTGGCCCATTTGGCGGATCCAAACATGATGGATTGTTAGATGACATGTTAAAAATAATAAAACTTGATGGTTAGTACTCTAACCATATATGCAAGTGGACGTACGGTCAATTTTGTAAACAGATGAACACAAAGTGGGTTTTTAGAGTGATCAAGAGATAGAACATGTACACCATTGAATTCAAGTGATTTGTTCACATGTGTAAGTTTCTCATATTTTTGTTCTAATGGTGGGTTAAGCATATTCATAGATAGTGAATAAGATGAATAGATCAGAATCTTTATTGATACGTGTATGAGTGGATGTAGAGATCAAGTAGTTACTTTACTATGATCGAGTGATCCAAACTCATAGTGAACGATCAGATGACTTCGTCTATGGATGTATCGTACACATGTACATGCTAAGTTAAATTTCATGGTAAAACTTGAGAACTTTCAATACTTGGGTATTGAAAAGTTCAGGGTGTTACAATTTACCCCCACCCCCCCCCCCCCCCCCAAAAACAAAATTCATCTCCAAAATTTAATTACTTTTATCATTTACATTGATTCATTATGCCTAAGTTTTCACTGTATTCCTCACGAGGTAGGTATATATGTCATGAAATCGGGCTACTACAAAAACATCTTGGCAAGGTTAAAAATATAAAAAATTAAGTTGCAAATACATCTGAATAAGCACATGTTTTCTGCAACTTTCGATGTCATCAAATATTGTTCGATGACATCACAAAGTGCTTCATTTTGTCCAACAACCAAACTGATATTTTGGAGAAACTCTAGATGATATTGAACTTACAAGTTAGATGACATTAAACCTATCTTGATGACATCGAAAATGAGCACTCATAGGTCTAACAAGGTCAAAAGGAAAATTAGTAAAAAGATCAATGAATCAAACAATGTTCGATGATATCAAATTTTAAAATTTGATAACATCGAATGTATTATCGATAACATTGAAAAAGGACTAGTTTTATCTAGAGAGTTTTTAAAAGAAAAAATCCTGAACGCTTCAAGTCATAGAACTAACATCGATGACATCAAAAAAATGAACAAGATTGTCAAGCAAGCTCCAAGCATCTTTAGAGAAAATCCCAATGACATCGAACTAGCATTCGATGATATTGAAGGTGACCTTCGATGACATCAAATGCAACTGATGACATTGATCAAATTTGTTTAACACTTATATAAAAATCTTAGTGCAGGGATTTTGATAACATCGAATAGGTTCGATGACATTGAAGGAAACTTTTGTAATGCCTCAGATTTATGCCAACTGGGAATTGGACGTCCTTAGGCAGTACATTTGATTTATGGACTTGAGTGCATATCCGTGTGTATATTCACACATGTTTGGGGCCAAAAATAGTGACCTTGGATCAACCAAAACTGCTCGACTGAGTGAAATTTGAGAATTTTGAAGAATATAGACAATAAGGTTCGGTTACACCGAGCAAACTAGGGTAACTGGGGTAGCACTGCTCGGTTGCACTGAGTAAACATCGATCACTTGAGCAAATCTGGATAGTAGGATTCTGTTACACCGAGTGGGACAGGGTGCAATCGAGTAACTCTGTTCAACAATATTCTGGATGTTCGGATTTTGATAGTTTTAGTGCATTAACTTCAAAAATTCATATCTATTTTTCTACAACTCTGATTAAGGTGATTAAAAATCTAGATTGAAACTTGATAAGTCTAGTTTTATGTTAAAATAAATAAAAAATAAAAACAAAATTCAAAGTATATTAAGTTTAGGATGTTTTGGAAATTGTACCAAAATCATTGGTTTCACGCAGTTGGTACTCCCAGAATTTTTAGAATTTTTTTAGAACTCGAATGAGATGAAATTTGGTAGGAATAAATTAGATTTAATGAAAAATTACTAAAAAATTTTTAAAAATAATTTGGCTACTAAAAGTATCAAAAACAATTACAACAAATAAACCTATTGATACTAAAAAAAATTTGTAACTACACGTTGTTGACGTGTCGCCCATATATTTTTAATCTTAGAGTTTTTATGCTTGATGTATTCTTAGGAATTGCTTCTAATCATACTAGAAATCATCATATTTAATTAAATTAATATTTTTTATTTTTTTGTATATTTTACTAATTCGGATAGTTTCGAGTATAGTTGAATTATGGTTCTTAATTAAGGTAATTAGAGCCAAATTACCATTTTTACTAATTGTGAGTAGGCCACACTTTGAACTTAGCTAATCCAAACCATAGTCATTGCACACAAGAAATATTCCTACACAATTCATTCCAAAAATACACTAATTATCCAAATAAGCTTTAGGCGACTCATTAGTGGGCCACTAGATTCTAAGCTATAGAATAATGACCGTCTTACTAGGCTTAATGTCCATCACGAATGTCAAGCCGGGATAGTGTCTAAAATCACTCAATTAAACCGAAGACCAGGTGCATGGGATGTGCAAATGCCCTAGGCAGAAACCTAAATTTTAAGTGAATTGGGCTCTCTGCTCTTTTACAAAATTGTAACTTTCTGACCATTGGGTTTCAACCAAACTCGATGTATGAGTTAAGGATATTTTCTCACACATATCCATATAGTCGCAGCCCCAATCGATCATCGATGATCATCCATCGCAAGTGGGGTTTCCACGGCTAATCAAAGCGTCTGATTACCACCTAGTTGTGATGAAACGTAGATCTTGTAAGTGCTATAATGTTTAAAGCACACTTCACACTTTTTTTGTCAAATTTCATTTAGTCAAAACATCTTATCAAGTGATCTTCAAGTATGATTCAAGATCAAGGTTCAAAACAAGTTCAAGATCTAGTAAAAGATCAAGACCAAGATCTAGTAGAAGATCAAGCTCAAGATCAAGTTGAAGATCAAGCTTGAAAGACAACATGAAGTCAAGATCTACTAATGTTCTAGTAGAAGATCAAGCTCCTTAGAGAAGTTCAAGTCTCTAATCTACTTCAAGACAATGAAGTTCAGTCCATACAGGTATTATAAACCCTAGAAAGGCCTTAAGTTTAAATGCTTTTAAAATCTATTTGAAATTGAGTTTTTATGCTTGTATTTGGTATTTGGTTGAGTTTCAACCAACCTAAGTTTTGACTCGACCAGCCTAAGATTTTCTCAGCTAGTCATAGTTCAAACCAAGTGAAATTTTTTTTTATTACACCTTCAACCAGTCAAGTGGTCTGCTCGACCAATCGAAGGACAATCTTCGACCAGTTGAGAGTTTCTTGGCCTGAAGTCAGCAACTGAATCAGTTCAAATTTTGGCTCCTTTGAGGAGGGTCTTCAACTAGTCAAAGATTTGTTAAATCTTATCTCGCTCAAATCTAAAAATCCTTTAAAACTGAATCCGGTGCTTGGGCTAGTCGAAGACTGCCTTAGGCCAGTCGAATAAATAACTTTTTTGCCTATAAATTGAGGTTCTCTCTCAATCCGAAAATTCATTCAAGACTATCTAAATCCCTCTACAAGTGAGAGAGAAGCCTCAATTATTATCATGTTATTGAACGGTATTTATAAATTATTTTATAGCTTTTTAATTTAATTCCCTTAATCTCAAACTCTATCATTTTGATTCTAAAAAGAGAGTGAATACTCTTCTTGTTTGAGATTTAAGAGAATTAATACAAGTTGCTAGTTGGTTTAAATTTAATTAAAATCAATAGAACCCTAGACCTGTTCTATCAGACTGAACATTAAACATTCGACATTCAAGAAAAGTGTTTCTTCAGCTATAACTTCTTCTATGGTGAAGATAAGTATACATTTATTTTCTGTATTTAGTTTTTCTAAGATAGCCATGAAATCTGTGTTGGTTTTTCTGAGATAAGCCAGAAAATGTTAGTGAGGGGTTTCTTTGTTTGTGATAACCCGGTAAAATCACAACTGTATCAAGTTTTAAGGTGACCATGTGAAAACTTTATTCTTAGTGAAAGCCAAGGTTATGTGGATAGTAATTTTGGGAGTGGAGTAGGTGTGGCTATTTGAGAACAGTTATTGACACACCGAACCACTATAATTCTTAGTGTTGTGGTAAATACTTTTATCTTTTTGTGGTGAATGTTTGTAATTCCTTTTATGTTAAAGTGGTGAGTGCTTGTAATATTTAGTTTTATTTATGCTTGCATAGTTTGGGATTTTGATTCTTATCACATTCGTGAAATAAGGTTGTCTTACCTAAACTTTTTTTTTAGGTGAAGGTTTTCCTACAAATCAGTTTGAATCAATGTTCCAATACTAGTGTAGTTGAGATCTCTAATTTATTTACTTATTCAGCACTTTATTCGATTATTTGGCATAATCCTATTCACCCCCCCCCAGGACTTCTTAAGCTCTCCTTTTCAGATCTCATGGTGGGGCACCTACCCCATGGTGTGATAAGCTAGTGGGCCTTCGGTGAAGCCCTATAAGTCGAAAACAACCTCCCCAAGGGTAACCTTAATGGAAAAAGGGTCACTGGGGCTATTTGTGCACATTCTAGCACTATAAATAGCCCCCATTTTCACCCTCTCAGTTCCATACGAATTTATATTGCAAGAAAGGGAGAGAGAGAGAGAGAGAGAGGAGAAGAAAGAGAGAAATTGAGGGAGAGGATCTAGGGTGGAAGACCCACCCCGTCGCCACTAGCTGACAACGCATTCGCATCACATCGCATTGCCAGAATCTCCCCGGCAATGATTTGAGGTAAATAACAAACCTTTTCATGAAAATTTTCCTTTAAAAATTGAATGCATGAAGCCTTATAAGCCTTCCATCTTAGGATAGGACAATGGGAAGCAAATCCGCATGACCCTAGCCCTAAGAGCAAGCCCGAAACCTAACGCACCACTTCAAGGTGCGGACCATTACCCCTAGGTTTCTGTTTATTGAACCCCATGTCACAATTCATGATTTATGTTATGAATAGATGAATGCATGCTAATTAGTGTCGATTAATGATTTGTGTAATGCGTAAATGAATGCATACTAACCAGTGCTGATTATTGATTTGGGTTATGTATGAACTAATGTATGCTAATTAGTGTCGATTAATGATTTGTGTAATGCATAGAAGAATGCATGTTAACCAGTTTTGATTATTGATTTGGGTAGCGTATGGATGAATGCGTGCTAATTAGTGCTGATTGATGATTGATGATTGATATAATGAGTAGATGAATGCATGGTAACCAGGGCGCACTTGTATGACCGCTTACTTTCCATGAATTGTTAATCTTAATGTAATGCCACCTGCATGTTCAATGAAATGCACTATAATGTAGAATTTTCTGATTTACTATTTATATCCCTCCCTATAGTCATGGTATTTAAATTATTAGTACGATTGACTGACCAAGACTACATGGGTAGCTGGGTCGGATGGTAAACCGCAAATCCACGAGGGCATCCCCAATTGGGTTAGCTGCTTGAGACTAGTCCGATTGATCCGGGTCAAACGTAGATAACCGGTAGTAGTCGGACTACACGGGATGCTTGCACCTAATGACTATTATGCCAGAGTTAGTTTGAGTTAACCGAATTAGCCTAACAACCGACTAACCATTTGTTTCCACCATGTATGATCATGCCTGCCTGAATTTGGAGCACCCCATACCATAGAGAGGCCTACTAATAACTGTTAGTGATACGATCCCCAAGTATCGGGAGCTAGGCATGATGGTATGGGACACTGTGTTTATGCTGTCGGCCTACGTTGGGGTGACGAACCTCCCCATAGTGACCAGTGAGCACTAATATAGGTAATATATCATTGTTCGAACAGCCCCCGTCAAATTACCTGGCCGATGGTTCCGTGCTAAAGCATCGTTCGAACGACCTGGTCATTAATGGAATTAGGTGATAGGCCCTTTTTCTTGTGGTAATTTGGTTTAATTTGATGATCCTGTATCTCATAACTAAGTGATCATACTAGGTGTTTAGGTGACGACCCATACCGAGTTGATCCTCATACCTTTAAGTATCATGCCTTATCTTTGAAATTATTGATTTGTGAGATAAATGGGTGATACCTAAATTTGGATCATGAATCGTAGTCTTAAGGCCACTATGGCCGCCCTAGGCCAAGTGATCTGGCTAAGGGCATTAATTAAATGGATGTGTTTCAGCTTCCCCAATCTTGTTGGATGAACAAACTTAATTAAATACTCGGCTAATTTGAACATTCATAGCATTGCATTAGCATAGGTTGTGATGACTTGGGCGTTGTGGTCGCGTGTTGAGGGAGTGTTGGCATTTGCGAATGAGGTGTTGGAATCGCTTATGAGGAAGTGTTGGATTGTGAGGGTATGCATCATCTCATGTTATCATGCACATGCATTAATAAAAACATTTAGGAACTGGGTGTTTAAGTTGCTTTATCATTACTTATGCTAATGAAATTGATAACATGCATAACTTATAGTTAATGGAACCACCGAGTTGACACTCACTCCCACTTTGGGACGGTGTTTTAAAACACCAACCAATCGATAGTATCAATGTAGGTATTATCGAGATCTCAGACAGGTGAGCTTAGAGTGGCTTGCACTACCAACGTTGTGTTTCAAAGGATTGCACCAAACTGAAAATATACACTTTAATCATTTTAAGTATGTATATTGTGGCTGTATAATCCCCATTTTGGGCAATCACCGCTATTTGAATTATAGTTTTACTCTTAACCCTATATTTATTGATGTTGTTATCTCTACCTCTCTTTGGATCCACTAATTTAAATTATACTACTTTGATTGCTCGTGTGTGAAATGAGTTTGAATATGAACAAGGTCACACATGCATTTTTATTTGGTTAACACCTGAAAACTCAGGATTGGAGTTTATGTACTCGGGTGCCACTTTTTGGGGTGTTACAACTTCGATGACATCGAATCCTGATAAAAATCTGCCCATTTTATTACCATTGGAATTTTTGCCATTATATTTGGGGGCTTTCTTTCTTGGTTCATGGTGAGATTTAAGAGAGTTATTGCTATAGGAATACTACCTACCATCTTAAATCCCTTTTCTCATGGGAGTTCATCCTTTAACCCTATCTTAAATACAATCATTAAAGAATCAATAGATTGGATTGAAGAATGAACTCCACCATTCAAGGATCTTCTAGCAACTCATATATTAGCAAATCATTGACCTGAAATCCTATGAATGAATAATATTTTATAATCTCATCTACACTTAAAGATCAACATTCAATAGAGAAGATTCCCTAAAATACCTTGACCCGACACTAACAACTTGCATTGGAAGCATCTACAGCTGTTGTAGATCAAGAAGTTGAAGACTCTTCATCAACAAGGGAGATCATCTTCACTATGTGCTAAAAACGGGGCTCACTTACTTACAAGTAAGTTCTTAGAGTCCATAGAATTTGAAGACCTTTCCTTGTGTAGGATTGTGATTCAGAGTTTGTTTCTCAAACTCGCTAAGACCTTTCGTAGGCCTCCGACGAGAGAATACGTATAGTGTCCTTGTGTAGGACCTATTGCCTTGTGTAGGCATATATATTTACATTATGTAGGCATGTATGTTTAATTTGTGTAGGCAACTAGTACATACCTTGTGTAGGTTGTGAAAGTTTATAGTTAACCTGATTTAAAACCATTGGATAGTGAAATCCGGCACACTCTAGGGTGGAGCATGTCATCCGGGAGTGGAGTAGGCATGTAGTCAAACCACTATATATTGCTGTGTTTATGATGATTGCTCTTGCTCATATGTATTGACTGTTGAAATATTTACTTTATACATATACATGTTTGATATAATGCAACACTTAGATTTCTCACTATCTTAGAAGTTGAATATGAATGACTTCTTGATAATCCTACTCAACTTGTTTTAAATTGGTAGAATTCATAGTTTAGTAGGATTAAAGTTTTAAAAAGTTCTATTTACCCCCTTTAGGACACTTGGACATACATTCGTACTTCAATAGTAGTAGTCTTATCACGATTTCACAACTGAAATACTGATTCTGATCATATATCTTATTTCACTTATTTTCCAACTTTTGATTTTATATATCTGTCTTTCTCCTTTTTCCATTTTTTTCTAAAATTTTCATTTAAAACACATCCCATAGGTGGCCATGATATTATTGTTTTGTACCTAGTTTGTTTTTCTTCTTTTAATCCCTTTTAGGTAGATAATAATCTCCTCATTTGGTTCATAATCACTTTTAAGTAATTCACATGTTATTACTTAGAAAGTAAACAATTTCATAGGATATAAATTAGATGTGAAGTGTGAGCTAGACTCAATGGATGTTTAAAGTTTTCTATTAATCAACTAATTAAGAAAACTTAATCAAAAGTTACTAATTAACTAGTCACTAAATTCCCAAAGATTTATTCTATATCTTATCATAGTACTCAGCATGCATTCAAATCACACATAATTTTTTTTCTTTTTAAGAGAGTTTTAAGATAAAATTTGAAATTTTTTAAACAATTTACTCAAAACCTAGAAAAATACTGATTAGATCCATCTAATCTCACCCCCCAACTTAAAATTTACATTGTCCTCAATATAAGAAATAGTCCATAATAACAACACGAGACAAAGATAAGAAAAGGAGTAGTTAGGAAGATAATACATGATAAGGAAGAATACAGTGATATTCAAAGTCCTTGCTATGTAAAGGTTAAGTAATCATAAACTCAAATAGCTAAAGCAAAATTCTATCTAACCTAATCATAAGAAAGCAATAAACCTAACTATACCTCCATCAGACTAGGAAGTCAATCTTAATATACAGGATCAATCAGAGGGATGGACATATCCTCTGAGTCGAATTTCTCAACAAATGGCTTGAGACTATGACCGTTCACTTTAAAAATGTTTCCATTCATTGGATTCTATATCTCGATGGCCCCATGAGGATAAATGGTTGTAATAATAAAAGGGTCGATCCAATGAGATTGAAGCTTACCCGAAAAAAAGATGTAAACGAGAATTATACAAAAGGACCTTATGACCTGGCATGAATGATTTTTGAAGAATGTTCCAGTCATGGAACACCTTCATTATTTCCTTGTAAATTTTTGAGTTCTCATATGCATCATTCTGAATTTCCTCTAGTTCATTCACTTGAAGTTTGCATAGTGAGTTGGCGTCATCTAAATTGAAGTTCAAACTTTTGATTGCCCAGAAGGCTTTATGTTCCACCTCAACAAGCAAGTGGCAAGCCTTCCCATAGACGAGTCTAAAGGGAGACATTCCAATGAGGGTCTTGTAAGCTGTACGAGAAGCCCATAAAGCATCGATCAATTTGATGGACCAATATTTACGATCGGGGTTAACCTTTTTTTCAAGAATATATTTGATTTTCCTATTGAAAATTTTAACTTGACTGCTTATGTTGAGGCATAAAAAATCAATAAAGAAGGAAAAATCAAAGAAATGAGAATAAATATCTCTTTGGTTGCGCAGCACGCAATAGAGCTGTGAGAAACTCATTGCGCGACCGTGCAGTGAATATAGCCACGTAATGGATATGGCCGCGCAATAGAATTTGTCATTGCGCGAATATGGAGATTTCCACGTGTGAGAGGCTATAAATACCCCTTCACTCTCTTCATTTGGATCATTCAAAGATTTCGGAAGCTCGAGATGAGATTTTAGACACTTAAGAAGACCAAGGTATTCGGTGTACCTGTTGCATGGTGCGCAATGGGGGACCCGTGCAACAAGATGAAGAAGTTCACTTGCTATTTGTGCAACAAGCCCATTGTGCGAACAATAAATTTCTAATGAAAAATTTCATATTGAAGACATTAAGGAAGACTTGATTCATGCTAAGAGATTAAAATGTTTCAAATCTATAAGATGGATCAAGATAAATATCATTTACGCACAACAACTTCTTCAGCCAGAAGATCATATTACGATCCGAAATATTGTCGGAATCGATATCAAAACTTATTTAATGCTTGTATTTTGATGTTATAATACTTTGTTTTAGAATCAAGGGATAAATAGAGGATGTAAATGAATTCAGAAATAATGAAATACATCATGATGATTGTTCTCTCTCTATTCTTCTTTGTTATTATTGAATAAGATAATTCCCCAAATCAAATAATTTTCGTTTCTTATCAAAAAAAATGGGGACTCTGCTGGGGATAATATTATTCAATAATAACTTAGAAAATATTTAGAGGACTTTCATCATTGTCTGGTGTCATATAGACACTAAAATGGTGACTCTCGATGGGAACATCCTCCCCTTTGTCTCTAACATAAAGTATATGCTTATCTAAATACTAACTGATATTGTTTTGTATTGTATGATAGATCTATAACATGACCTGTACATTCGAACTACAATTAATGGTGATTGTCACAAACAAGACGATTTTTTTTACTTCACAATCAATCTCTGAGCTGAAAGAATTAGCCCACATCAGCCAAAAATGGCAAGTCCCGAGCCATTGCTGGAGTCATAACTATTTTGCCGTTGGCATAAGAAAAGTATAATGAATGAGTTGTTGTATCCCGTTGAAGATTGATAACCTGGGCTACCGCGGTTGTTAGAACAACTCCACCACGAGTGATCAGAGGACCGGTAACCCGAAACATGGCTAGAAGAAACCATGCGCTTGCTCCATCAGTGTTGTATCCATGAAAGTCCCCTTGCTCTTCCCAACCTTACCTGCTACTAATATCCGATGGACAAGGAAAGGAAAGGGTAAGTCGCTTGTTGAGAATTCATTAGCCTCCGCATCTCCGCAAATGCGGCCCCAGCAAGCCATATCACAATCAACTGAATCCTGTGGAAGTGTAAAAGAGCTTGGCAAAACTACTCTCTTATCAAGCCCTATCACACCGATGCACTCTTATCCCACCCCAGTAACAGCTTTGTAAGGGAGTGGAGAAGCTGTTGTATGCATGGCAGGAACAAGTCATGGTCCGCCACCGACTATTAATGACAGTATGGCCGAGATGGCACAGACTCAAAGAACTCTGATGAATGCCAGAGTCTACGAGAAGCCTTAGCCACCCTTACTCACAATGTGGCCCAAGTCATGGCTCCTTCCATGATGGCCGCTATGAATGGACATGAACAACAACCCGAGGGCTCGCAACCGCCAAGAGCAGGATCACATGGATCTTCCCCTACAATAAGAGCAATAACTTAAGAGGAAGTACGACAAGTAGTCATGGAGGTCGTCAGGACTAAAGAGAATGTGAACATATCGGGAGGTTCCATTATGGGACACCCTATCCAAGAGAAGTGGAAGACGTGCCATTCCCAGCCAACTTCAAACACCCGAATTTTCAAAAATTCAATGGGGACGAATCTCCAAAAGTGCATCTTATGCATTTTATCACGATAATGGGTAATTTCTCTACCATCTCACAATATTTCATGCAACTATTTGGCTCTTCTTTGATAGGAAAAGTATTCCATTGGTACTCTAGTCTGGCAACATAATCGATACAAACTTAGGAGCAAATGTAGGATACATTTATGTCAAATTTCTTCTCATCAGATCGCGATGTTAGTATTACGGAACTAGCTTCGGTATAGCAGAGAGAAGGTGAACCTATGGAAAAAATTCATTGACAAGTGAAAAATTTTGGGGGCCTCATGCAGATAATTACCTGAAGAAAAGGAGCAAGTAAAGATGTGCCTAAACTCTATGAAATTAGAGATCGCGATTGGACTCACAAGTGTTGGCATAAGGACCTTTTGTGATTTAGTCACAAAAGCCCACCCGTTGGAATTAATGACAAGAAAAATGCCAGCATTTCAGAATGACACAGGTAAAAGAGGGCATAACAGGTTGATGGCGAACATTGTCGATCGAGAGAAAAAGAACGACGTCCCTCCTGATAAAAGAAGAATAGAAAAGAGAGAAGAATCGAGCCGTTTTAGAAGGAGAGTCAGTGACAAAAGGCCTAAATCTCTCGATTCTCATGAAGGGTTTGCATTCGAAAATGAAGATGTTATCCCCATGATGAATCAACTGTTGAGCACAGGGATAATAGAACTACCCCCATCCAAGCGTCCTGAAGAGGCAGAGAAGACAAAGGAAAGGAATTATTACCATTATCATCGTCTACTCGGACATCCCATGGAAAATTGTTTCACATTAAAGAGTATAATACAGAAGATGATAAACAAAAGCGAAATTGTAATAGGAAAAGAGAATGAAAGAAGCAAAAAAGTGACAACAAATATGATTTATGCCCGAGAAATTATATACAAGAAGAAAGACGGATCAAAAAGAAAGAAAATTACAATATAAATACCAACAAGTCTCCAGAACGAACAGGTAAAGCTGCAGTGATTACGTTACCCTCAAGAAAAAGAGTGACAAGCCCTCTCCAAAAACAAAAGTCTAAAATAGTACAAGGAAAAGCACCCAGGATGCATGATGACAATAGAAAAGAAGAAAAGAATAAAGTTGAAAACGTAACTTATGATGTGGTGAACAACTTGAAGGGTATACCAGCTCGATTGAGTGTGTATGATGTGAAAAGGCCGAGCTATACGTCCTATAGGGGGGTGAATAGGACTATCCCAAATAAAAATAAATAAATGTAGAATTTAAAGAATGATAGCACAAATGAATAATAAAGAAGCACAAGTAAATAGCAACCTCAAATGTACTAGCATTGAGAGGTTGATACAAACTTAGTTCTAAGGACAACCTAACACCAAAAACCGAAGGCGTATGGTAGGACAACCTTACTAGAACGTTTGTAAGTATCAAAAACCTAAACTAATAAAAAGAGAAAGGAAATAGCAAATAAAATAAACTAAGTTATTACAGCATTCACACAAGTGCATAAAATAAATTATACCATTCACCACAAATACTAAAAATAAATTACAACATTCACACACATAGGCACATTCAATCATCCACCACAACACCAACAATTATAGTGGTTCGCTTATGCGTACACCAACTGTTAGAAAATAGCTACACAACTACTCCACTCCTAATATCCACTCCCTCGGGATATTAACGTTCACTATGAAAAAGTTTTTCAAAGGTTCGCCTTAAAACCATCACAATTGCGTCTTTGATTAGGCTTACACAATTCCAAAAACCCCACACTCTGAGATTTTCTGGATCTCCTTAGATAAAACCAAATAGAGAGTTTTTGGCACAACCTCAAAAACTAAAAAGAGATATACCAAATGTAAATGTACTTATCTGGAAATTCTCCTTTGAAGAAGCCCGGTAGAACCGATCCAATGTAGACGAAGATGTTCAATGTCCAGTCTCACAGATGAAAAGGTTCTAGTTCTAAATGATTTTTAATTAAATCAACATGGGCTAGCTTGATTTGATTTTGATCTTAAGAAAGGGGAAAACTCAAATCCCTTTTCAAAGTAAGATTGGAATAAAGATCTCAAAATCAAATAAAAAAAGAAAATTAAAGAGAATATTAAATGAGCACAATATATCTTTAAAATGTCACAAAATTATCTCTCAGAGTGGTGTCTTGATTTTTCTTTTAATGAATGAATAAACTTTGAAATTCATGCTCTATTTATAGGTGAAAATACTATCCACTCTACTGGTCTAAGGGTCGGTTCGACTGGTCGAAGGACCAACAAAATTTTAAATTTTCTGACGCGATAAGATAAGACCGTTACTCGACTGGTCGAGTGCCTACTCGACTGATCGAGCACGGCACTCGACTAGTCGAGTGAGACCCAAAAATGTTGCTGGACTTTGAGTCGAGCCTGCACGACTGGTTGAGCACTGTTCACTTGACTGGTCGAGTAGTCTCCAGGACTGGTCGAGAGCCCAACAAAAAATTCTAAAAATTAGCAACAAACCTTGGATTGGTTGAGAAAACTCTTAGAGTGGTCGAGCCAGTACTTGGACTACTAAGAAACAAGGTCTAAGACTAGTCGAGAAAAAGACCTATAAACATAAGAAATGACCCACAAAGAATATGCAATGAATATGACACTATCTAGGGTTAATCTAGGGTCATCCAAACTTGTTTGTGAGTAGGAACAAATGGAACATCATTCACTTCCGAATCTTGATATCTTGTGATACTTGAAGCTTGAGTTCGATCTCTTGAACTTGATCTTGAGTTATGCTTGAGTTCTTGAGTCTTTAGCGTATGGTAGTTGAACTTCAAACTTGAACTTGAGTTCTTGAATTTGATCTTGAAAACGTGAACTTCAACACGCTTCACTTCAACTTGAAGATGTAGGCAAGTTCGATGCAGACAACTTTAAAATGTATGAACCTGATTACTTCAACTCAAAGCATGATGCAGATACTAAATGGTTTGGCACAACAAAATTTGACAATACTACGGGTGCTAGATTTTCACAATAGCATTTACAATCTCCCCCTTTGTCAAATTTGTGACAAAACCAAATAAAGAAATATGCACAATAAAGAATCATGCACTAGTCATGTACAATAAAGAATCATGCATCAATGATCAATGGACACATCTCCCAGATCTCGCTCTCATTCCATTACTCCCCCTCAATCCAGGAGAGGTGATTTGTAGAACCTAAAAAAAATATACACTCCATACCATATATTTCACAATAATTCATTCCACAATCATCACACATCTCACATCTCTACAATTTCTACCCCTTTTTGTCACAATAAGACAAAGAAAAGATGGATATAGAGAAGAGAAGAAGTAAGAGAAGATAGGGAATAACAACATCATGATGATCAAAATATCAACATAAAGCACAATAGCATGTCTACCTACTTAAGAGGAATAGTGTGTCTAAGCAATATCCCAATAAACATGATTCCAACACAAATCCAGGAGTAGAAAATATTACTACATATCCAGAATAATAAAGAAAAACTAATCGATCCAGATGAAGGAGCAGGAATGGATGGATCGATCTGATGTAGTCCCTTGTTAATGCGCTTAAGATATTTGTGCACATATTTAAATTGAGTTTCTTGGGACACATGTAGACCCTCTAACTTCTCCTCAAGGGGTCGCAAACACTCATCAAAGTCAGAAGGCTGAAAGTCAGGATCCGTCGTAGAGTCCGACTCAATCTCATCAAATAAACATCGATATTGACATCATCTGGAGGTAAAGCATCCTCCTCTTCAGTTGCTTCAGCAGCTCCACCAACACCCACATCAACTTGGCCAGGAGCCAACCTCAAATTCATCTTATTTATGCTCGAGTTGTTGAATGGAAGATGGTTAATGGGAGCTTCTCCAACAAGCATAGCTACAAGACTATGGGTGGCTAGACCAGTCATAAGATAGGCAAAGGGAATATCACTATGACCCGGATGGAGACGAAATTGAATAATGATGTAACAGATAAGAAATGGAAGATAAACAGAGATACCAGTAATAATAGAGTGAAGGATGTAAGCCATGAAAGTAGTAAGCTCAGTCTTGTTACCAGACCTAGGATAGACATTAGAAATAAAAATTCGATGGAGAATCATATATCTGGGTAACATAAATTTGGAACTGAGCACATTCCTGGAACTCCATTCCGCATTCATGTTGATTAACACTCTAATGAGTATTCTTTTCTCAAACTCAGATGGTTTTGCTACAAGAGATAAAATAGGAATACCATCATCATTAACTGGAAGATCCATCAATCTAAAAATTAAGTGACGGTACACATCAATTGGACTTTCTTTGGTTGTAATAGTAAATGTCAGATTCTCAGTAGAGAAGTCACTAATGTCAGAAAACATGGCCTGCGCAATGGAATGGTATGCCGGACCATCCCAATGTAAAATGTTATCCCATCCTATAGATTGAAGGAGTGAAATAATACCGAAAGGTGTCAAATGATCAGAGTTGACTGTCCGTTCAACAATCACGTTGCGTAATCGAATATCCTGCACATACTCGGGATCTTCGAGTGACCGAAGATGGCACACCGTGATAGAAGCGGAATAAGAAGAAGGAGGACCATGAGAACCTTTCTTCTTATTTCTACTCTCCATTGTAACAAGAAAAATAAGGAATATAAGGAATGTAAGAGAGGAAAAAAGGGTTTCAAGTAAATCAAATTTTTAGTTAGAAAACCCAACAAACCACCATAAACCTTGAAATAAACTTCAAAAATAAGGAAATCGAAGTGCAAAGAACTCAAATCTATAAGGAAATCAAAAAAGATGCACTAACTATAGAGGAATCGAAGGTGGGTTCGACCGGTCGTGCTAGGGCTGATTGGGAAGATGAAGTAAATGAAAAAAAAAAACTTTTTAGGCAATAAAAACTCCAAACCCGAGTAGGTCGACTAGTCAAGTACATACTCGACCGGTCGAACCACGACTGGTCAAGTGTGTACTCGACTGGTCATGCACCTCAAAAATTCAGTATATTTTCATATTTTGAAATTTAAAAAATTTACAAAAATAAAATAAAATAAAAGCTTGCAATATAGTAAAAATAAACACATGCAATTTAGATCATATTGCACATACCCATATCCAATTTCAACTTAGCAAACCTGTTTCTATCAAGCAGTTTTGTAAATATGTCTACAAGTTGATTTTCAGTCTGAATATAATCCACAAAAATAATCTTATATTCTACCAATTCACGAATATAATGATATCTAATGTCAATATGCTTAGTTCGTGAATGCTGAATTAGATTTTTAGATATGTTAATTGAGCTAGAATTTTCACAATACAAAACCATAGTATTTTGCGCAAATCTGTAATCACTTAACATCCTTTTCATCTACACAAGCTTGGTGCAAGCATTACCGGCTACAATATATTTAGCCTCAGCTGTGGAAAGTGATACGAAACTTTATTTCTTACTATGCTATTAAACTAGACAGTTCCGACATAAAAACATCACCACTGGTAGATTTGCGGTCATCAATATTACCAGACCAATCAACATCTGAATAACTGGCTAATTGAACATTAGTATCATGAGGATACCAAAGGCCAAGTTTAGCCGAACTTGCAACATATCGCAAAATATGTTTTACAACAATTAAGTGGGACTCTTTAGGGTCCGATTGACATCTAGTATAGATTCTTATGCTAAATACAATATCAGGTCGACTCGCAATTAAATATAATAAACTACCTATCATGCTGCAATACAACTTAGGATTTACACTTTTACCTGTCGAATCCTTAGAGAGTTTAAGTGTCGTACTCATATGAGTATTAAAATTTTTACCACTCTCAAAGTCAAATTTTTTAACTACATTTAGAGCGTATTTGGTTTGAGAGATAAAGAACCCATCAGGAAGCTATTTTACTTGTAAACCTAAAAAATACTTCAGTTCTCCAACCATGCTCATTTCAAATTTGGACTTCATTAAATCTGCAAACTCAATAGCCATGTCAGAATAGGTAGATCCATAGATAATATCATCAACATAAATGTGTACTATCAGTATGTGATCATTGTGTTTCTTAACAAAAAGTGTCTTATCAACACTCCCCATTATAAAGTTATGACTTAGTAAAAACTTAGTCAATTTCTCGTACCATGCCCTGGGAGCTTGTTTCAATCCATAGAGTGCTTTTTTTAGGTGATAAACATGATCAGTATTTTTAGGGTCTTCAAAACCCTTAGGTTGTTCAACATATACTTCCTCATGTAAATCACCGTTCAAGAACGCACTCTTAACATCCATTTGATAAATTTTAGACTTTTTGTAATAAGCAATGGATACAAACAGTCTAATAGATTTAAGACGAGCTACTAGGGAAAAGGTTTCATCATAATTGATGCCTTATATCTGAATGTACCCTTGTACAACTAGTCTAGCCTTGTTTCTTATAATATTACCGAGTTCATCATATTTATTTTTAAAGATCCATTTAGTTCCAATAATGTGTTTATCATTAGGTCTAGGAACTAAGTACCATACATCATTCCTTACGAATTGATTAAGTTCATCTTGCATAGCTACTATCAAGTTTTCATTAGCAAGCTCTTCTTTCACATTGGCCGGCTCAATCTGGGATGTGAAGCACACATAATTACAAATGTTTTCTAATTGTATATGGGTGCGCACACCAGTGAGAGGATTACCAAGAATTTGATCAGTTAGATGATCTTTAATTGACTGTAGTTCAGTGTCATTTTGACTAGATGAAGAGTCAGGTTTATCAAATAAAGGGATTTCATCATCTTCAGAACTTGAGACAGGTGTATTCAAGTGATCATCTATAACCACATTAATGGATTCTTGAATTACACCGGTCCTCTTATTGAGAACATGATACGCTCGATTATTTGGCACATATCCTAAGAAAATACCTACGTCACTTTTAGTGTCGAATTTTCCCAGATTTTTTTGATCACATAAAATATAGCACTTGCTACCAAAAACTCAAAAGTATTTGACAGTGGGCTTCTTATTGAACCATAGTTCATATGCAGTCTTATTATTAGACTTTCTAGTATAAACACGGTTAGTGATATAACATGCAGTGTTCACAGCTTCACCCCAAAGATTTTTAGGAAGCTTCAAACTATTTAACATTACATTGGCCATTCCTTGAAGTACTCTATTTTACCTTTCAACAACCCCATTCTGTTGAGGTGTTTTGGGTGCAAAATACTCATGCCATATTCCATGATCACTACGGAATTTCTCAAAACTGTTATTATTGAATTCGGAACCATGATCACTATGGATTTTGGTGACATGTGATTCCTTCTTAGTTTGGATACGCTTGAGTACCCTTTTCACTTCATCAAGAGTCTCAGATTTCTCTCTCATGAAAACTACTCATGTATATCTGGTAAAGTCATCAACAATGACCAGAATATACTTCTTACCACCTCAACTCTCCATTCTAGTTGGTCCAACAAGATCCATGTGGAGGAGTTCAAGAAGTTTGGATGTGGCATTAGAGTTCACCTTTTTGTAAGCACTCCTTGTTTGTTTTCCAATCTGACATTCACCACAAATTTTATCCAATTTCTTTAACTTGGGTAGACCTCTAATTACTTCACTTTTGCTCAGTCTATAAAGATTACAATAATGTACATGTCCTAGGCGTTTATGCCATAGTTCGGTCTCATCGGTTTGAACCATATAACATGATAATTTAGACGAGCTTGAATCATTGACTATATAGCAGTTTTCAGATGTTCTGCGACCAGGTAATTTCACAGAACCATTCTCATTAGAAATCTCACACCCTTGATTGGTGAATTTTACGCTATGTTTATTATCACAAATTTGATAAATGCTTAAGAGATTATGTGTAAGGCCCTTTACAAACATGACATTCTCAAATGGAGGAAGATTAAAGAGTTGAACCGTACCTTGGCCAATAATCCTGTAGTTGCTACGATCACCAAATGTGACTGAACCATGTAAGTGTTATAGTTTATATCCCTGTCTGTTGTCAAATTTGTGGTGCCAAAATCACTGTTATATATAACTTGCATAAGTGAAGCTCTCTCAGGGATCAACATTCATGAACAAGCTAAGCTCACAACAAGCAAAGCTCACAAGTACAAGGATCAATCTTGAATGCAAGAACGGCTCACAAGACAAGACTCAAGCTGCAAGACTTCAAGAAGAGTACAAGGTAGTTTGTAAAGAACTCAAGACACTTTTAAGATTGAGCTACATCAAGACTTTAAGGCTCATACTTCAAGGTCACTAGTTCCTAATGTTTCAATGTCCTTACTTCATGGTTGAGGTTTGTCTGACCATAGGTTAACCTTAGAAGTAGGTCATTTCGGATACATAAGTCGAATGTTTATTTTACATGAGTTTGGTCTGTTCTTCGACTAGTCCTAAGCCTTCTTCGACTAGTCCTAGAGTTGCTTCGACCAGTCTAAGAAATTCCTCGATCAGTCGTGAGTTTGTTACAAATTTCGGATGAAATCTGTTAGGCTTCGACTAGTCTAGGAATCTGTTCGACCAGTCGAAGGAACAGTGTCGACTGCATCTTCGACCAGTCGAAAAACTTCGACTCGAAATCCAGCGATGTGTTTCAGGTTCTTCGACCTGTCGAAGGAAACCTTTGACCAGTCGTAGGTGACCTACGACCAGTCGTAGAACAGTCAGAGCTTATCCCGCCGGATCTTTCAAATATCTGTTATTGCTTCGACTAGTCAAAGAGCTCCCTAGACCAGTCGAAGATGCGATCTGCTCACCAATAAATAGTGCACGAATCTCAGAAGAAATCATTGAATTAATTAATCCATTCAAGTCAATCTTCGTCGAACTTCTGAGAGATAATTCTGTGCTCCATCTAAGCTAAGTGTGCTTATTTAATATTCTCTTTCCTTTGCTTTATTTAATTGATTTTGTTTCTGCTATTCCAATCTAATTTGATAAGAGGAATTGTTATTCCCTTTCTTTGGAATCAAAATCAATTAAGGCAAGCCCTATTTGGTTTAATTTAAAATCTATTAGAATTAGAACCATTGTAATCGAGTACTGGACATTGAACTTGGACATTCAATCATCTACTTTGATTTGGTTCTACCGGGCTGCTACAACGAAGGAGATAATCAAGTATTTTACATTTAATTGTAAATTCCTTTCTGTTTTGGTTTCTTTCAAGATTTGCCAGAAAAATCTTGTTGTATTGGTTATCTGAGGAGAGCCAGGAAAACTCAGAAGTGGGGTTTTTTTTAATTGTGTAAGCCCACATACAAAGACACAATTGTAAAGGTTTTAGGTGAACCTGGGAAAACCTATTTTTAGTGAACGCTAATATCCCCTGTGTGAGGATATTAGGAGTGGAGTAGCATTTTATGTGGCTGTTGTTTAACAGTTGGTGAACACACAGGCGAACCACTATAATCCCTTGTGTTGTGGTTGAATGATTTATTCTTCTGATATTTAATTATTCTTTTATGGGATATATGTATGGTGGTGAATGTTGTAATCATTTAATTCAAGCATTGCGAGAATGTTGTAATAGTTTAGAATTTATTTTCTGCTATTCCTTTATCAGCTTGATATTCTATTTCCTTTAAAAGTTGTTCTAGCAAGGTTGCCCTGCCATTTTTATGGTGTATGGCTGTCCCTAGAACAATACATTTGTGGTTACAATTTATTTCAATTCTGTTTGTATTTATTTCTGTATTCCTCTTCGGTTTGAGATTTGATACAAAGATCTTTCTAGAAATAAGGTTGTCCTACCATAAACTCTGATTTTTGGTGTAAGGTTGTCCTTAAAACAACATTTGTATCAACCTCTCAAGATCTGAATTTTGAGGTTATTTTACTTTCTTGCATTGTGATTTATTTTGGCTATCATATTCTTTTTAATTCCGCTGTTATAAGTTTTATTTGGCATTGTCCTATTCCCCCCCTCTAGGACATATAGCTAGGCCTTTTCAAACCATCGGTCATATCTTTAAGATTGGTGAACAAGTCTTTATCACCTGTCATGTGTCTAGAACAACTACTATCTAGGTACCACTTTGATTGACTCGAAGCCTTGAAAGTGGTGTGCGCAACCAAACAAGCAACCTTAGGAACCCATTTCATTATTGTTTTGGATTTTGGAGTATAGTTGGTCTTTTTATGCTTGTAATTATTGTATATTCTACGATTTGAGTTAGATTTTAGAAGCTCCTTAAGTAGATCCACAATTTTCTCAGCTAAGGGGTTTTAATTCTAATTTCTATAGTTGATATGATTGCTTTTAGGTTTCATAACCTGAAAAGTTTTAGAATTTTTAAAACTATTTTGATTTAGAGTTTTCCCTTTTGAGTTAGAGGACTCTCCTTTAACAAATTTAGGAGTAGTCTTATATTTAGGAAGGGTATTTTTATCGTAGCCCAAATCAGATCGATCGCCACATTTCCTTGATCTGGTTAATAGTCTTTCTAGTTTAGGATCACCCTGGGCATACCTCCAAGTATCCTTCATACTCAAGAGAGAAGAGACTTCTAGTTTTAGTTTTTCATTTTCAGATTTTAGGTTTTCAATTTGGGAAGTTTTGAAATCTAAATCACACTTAGCTTTTTCAAAACAATCTGAAAAATGTGATTTTTCTAAGACTAAATTATCAAAAAATAATAATTTTAAAAACTTTTCCTTTTAAAGTTTTAATTTTATAGTTATCTTACAACTTTCCCTGTATAGGGCATCATAGGCATCCTATAAATCTTCATCATTTTCAGGATTACTTATCAGATTTTTCTTCACTAGTTGAATCACAACTATTTGAGAAAGTGAATTTAGCTAGAGTCATTAAGGCTTTGACCTCATTAGTAGACTCAGGTTCAAAATCATCTAACTCAGAAGATGCTTCAGAGCAAGACGATTCATCCCATGTGGCCAACATGCCTTTCTTTTTTGATTTGTCTTTCTTTGGACATATGTTTGCCAAATGCTCGTATTCATGGCAGTTGAAATATTGGCTGTCTTTAATAGATTTTCAATTTTTAGATCTAGTTCTTTTCTTTTCTGAAGGTTTTGAAAAATCTACCCTCTTTTCACTTTTGAAAATCTTATAAAACTTCTTAGCTAATAATGTCATATCATCTTCAGAGTTTTCACAATCAGAATTTTCAGCATTATTTTGAAAAATATTTTTAGAAGACTTAAGAGCAATGAACTTACCTTTAGGAGCTTTAAAGTTTAACTCGTAGGTTTGTAAAGAACCAACCAACTCTTCAACCCTCATATTATCTGTATCACGAAGTTCCTGAATAGTTGTGATCCTTAAATTGAACCTTTCAGGCAATGAGTGTAGTATCTTTGTACAGACTTTGCTTTTTGTGATACTATCACTAAGACCCCACATAAAGTTGACTGTCATTTAATTTAGGATAGAAGTCCATGAAATTTTCACTTTCTTCCATATGTATCTCCTCAAATCGAGTGGTGAGGATTTGAAGTTTAGATTTCTTGACAATAGTCGTACCCTCGTGTGTCATTTCTAAAACGTCTCAGGCTTGCTTTGTAGAATCACAAGATATAATTCTTTTAAATTCATCTGGTGATAGTGCGCAAGTGATTGCATTTAAAGCCTTTACATTGGCACTACCCTCACTTTTCTGAAGTATGGTCCAAGAAAAATAAGGTGCAACTCTCATAAATTTGGTTCCATCAGTGCCTAGAACTTCAGTGGTAGGAGGGGTCCATCTAATCACTATGGCTTGCCACATGCTCTCATCCATGGACCTTAAAAAGATCCTCATTTTGTCTTTCCAATAGGCATAATTGGAGCCATCAAAAGGTGGAGGCCTAGTGATTGAGAGGCTATCAAAATTTGACATCTTATAAGCTCAGATCGATTAACTTAGGAATTGAATCTAAATAAAAAGAATCTATTAGGCTCTGATACCACTTGAAAAGGTCGAGCTATATGTCCTAGAAGGGGGGGAGGGTGAATAGGACTATGCCAAATTAAAAAAATAAATGCGAAATTTAAAGAATGATAGCACAAACGAATAATAAAGAAGCACAAGTAAATAGCAACCTCAAATATACTAGTATTAAGAGGTTGATACAAACTTAGTTCTAAAGACAACCTAACACCAAAAACTGAAGGCTTATGGCAGGACAACCTTACTAGAATGTTTGTAAGTATCAAAAACCCAAACCAATAAAGAGGCAAAGGAAATAGTAAATAAAATAAACTAAGTTATTACAGCATTCCCACAAGTGCATAAAATAAATTACACCATTCACCACAAATACTAAAAATAAATTACAACATTCACACACATAGGCACATTCAATCATCCACCACACACCAGCAATTATAGTGGTTCGCTTGTGTGTACACCAACTGTTAGAAAACAGCCACATAACTACTTCACTCCTAATATCCACTCCCTTGGGATATTAGCATTTACTATGAAAAAGGTTTTCAAAGGTTCACCTTAAAACCTTCACAATTGTGTCTTTAATTGGGCTTACACAATTCCCAAAACCCCACACTCTGAGATTTTTAGGATCACCTCAGATAAAACCAAATAGAGATTTTTCTGGCACAACCTCAAAAACCAAAAGGAGATATACAAAATGTAAATGTACTTATCTAGAAATTCTCCTTTGAAGAAGCCCGGTAGAACCGATCTGATGTAGACAAAGATGTTCAATGTCTAGTCTCACAGATGAAAAGGTTCTAGTTCTAAATAATTTTTAATTAAATCAACCTGGGCTAGCTTGATTTGATTTTGATCTCAAGAAAGGGAAAAACTCAAATCCCTTTTCAAAGTAAGATTGGAATAAAGATCTCAAAATCAAATAATAAAAGCTAATTAAAGAGAATATTAAATGAGTACAATATAACTTAAAGATATCACAAACTTATCTCTCAGAATGGTGTCTTGATTTTGTTTTAAATGAATGAATAAACTCTGAAATTCGTGCTCCATTTATAGGTGAAAATACTATTCACTCGATTGGTCAAAGGTCCAATAAAATTTCAAATTTTCTGGCGCGATAAGATAAGACTATTACTCGGCTGGTCGAGTGGCCTAGTCGACTAGTCGAGTGGGACCCAAAAATGTTGCTAGACTTTGAGTCGAGCCTATATGACCGGTCGAGCACTGTTCACTCGACTAGTTGAGCAGTCTCCAGGACTGGTCGAGAGCCCAACAGAAAATTCTAAAAATTAGCAAAAAACCTTGGACTAGTTGAGAAAACTCTTAGACTGGTCAAGCCAGTACTTGGACTAGTTGAACAAGGTCTAAGACTAGTCGAGAAAAAGACCTACAAACATATGAAATGACCCACTAAGAATATGCAATGAATATGACACTACTAGGGTCAATCTAGGGTCATCCAAACTTGTTTGTGAGTAGGAACAAATGAAACATCATTCACTTCCGAATCTTGATATCTTGTGATACTTGAAGCTTGAGTTCGATCTTTTGAACTTGATCTTGAGTTACGCTTGAGTTCTTGAGTCTTTAGCATACGGTAGTTGAACTTCAAACTTGAATTTGAGTTCTTGAATTTGATCTTGAAAACATGAACTTCAACACACTTCACTTCAACTTGAATATGTAGGCAAGTTCGATGCAGACAACTTTAAAATGTACGAACCTGATTACTTCAACTCAAAGCATGATGCAGATACTAAATGTTTGGCACAACAAATTTTGACAATACTACGGGTGCTAGATTTTCACAGTAGCATTTACATGATGCACTGCGATTATCAGAGGACTTTCAACAGACCTTAATTTAAGCCCTATCTGATAATAATATCAGAAAAGCATTACTTGTTGAAATGGAAGACATGGAACCAGAAGCACAGAATAACTGCATGTCTGTTGTTTCTTTCTCTGATGATGATATGACATGTGACAGAGAACATAACAGACCACTAATGATTGTGGGCCATATTGGCAATAAGCAAGTCAAGCGGATAATACTAGATAATGGGTCTACGGTAAATCTATTACCATTAACAGTGTTGAATGAACTCAGATATCATCGCTCGCATTTACGCCCTAGTGGAATGATGATACAGGGCTTCAATCAAGATGGGCAACGTGTACTAAGAAAAATCACACTAACATTGGAAATAGGAGAATTAATGATGAATGTTGTTTATCATATTATCAATGCAGTAACAACATACAACCTCCTTTTGGGAAGACCATGGATACATCAGTATGGCATTATACCATCCACCCAATGCTTCAAATATTGCAAAGATGGGATCTAGTATAAAATAATGGCAGATGCAAAACCATATGCAGAAGAAAAATCCTTCTTCGCATATGCAAGCTACTATGATGGATTCGCAGCAGAAGGTAAAGAGAAAAATGATAAAAACAAGAACACAAAAGGTAGTCAGACAGAAATGATAGAAAACAAAGTTACATGGATAGAATTGTCTGGGAAAGTGCCAAAACACTTGAGATAACCAGGACAGCCTCCATTAACACTATTATTGCCTGAGAAGTTTGAAATTCTGTAGTCAAATTATATAATGCTATTACCATACGTTGAAAGGAACAAACCATTCCCATATATGCTGAAAAGATTTCATGTCACGGCCAGTTTGAAAAATCCTGAGCCTGTTGAGTTTTATGCCTCATCAGAAGTGAAAACAGAAGAAAAGATTGATAATAAAGTGAGTTGTGATAGGCTAACATACGAGGATGTGAAGAGATATAGTCCTGTTAATAGAAAGATAATGAAGAACATGGGTTTTGACTGTGCAGAACCGACTAGACTAAATAATGGAAAAGGTATTCAGATCCCGATTGGAGTGAATAAAAAAACAAGAGAAACTCTGCGGATTAGGATCATCGTCTTCTCAGGCACAAGTAAATATGATCACAACAGATTTGACAGTCAGTCAAGAAACAGATTGCGAAATAATCAATTATCCCGAAACAGCTCCGAAACATAAAGAAGACGGGGGGCAACGGACAATTGATAGTTCGTGGAAAATAAATCTAGGTATAAAGGAAGAGCCACAAAATACATTCATAAATACTAGTCTTCCTGAAAAAGAAGTCAATCAGTACATCAAACTCTTGAAAGAAAATAAAGATGTGTTCACCTAGACATATGTAGAAATGTCGGGTCTAGAACCATCAATAGCAATGCATCGACTAAATATCTACAAGGGTAAGAGGCCAATCAAGTAGGCTCAGAGGCGATTCCATCTAAATTTAATACCTCTAATAGAATAAGAAGTGAATAAACTGTATGTGCTTATACTCAAGCACAATTTAGTTGTCAAATTTCGTAGTCCTAAAAGGATCACAAGCTCTCATGAAGATCCTCTTCGATAACTTATGAAGATATATTATCGACTCAATCAAGCATCTTCAAGCATCTTAAGGAAGACTCAACATCTCTAGTTATGAAAGTACATGGTTCGAAGATCGGAACACTCCATATGAGTCAACCATCAGGTGGTATAACCTTAGATTGATTCATGGAGTCTTAATGATCATCTTTTATGTTAAAATACACTCAAGTTAGGCCAACCTGACATTTGGTTCGGCCATCCTAATTGTCTTCGGTTAACCCTGCAGGTTTTGGGCAATATTATAGATTGAACAAGATTTTTTTTTGCATGTTCGGCCAGACCGACCTTGGGTTCGGCCAGTCAAACATGACCGTTCGGCCAGCTCGGACTCGTTCGATCAAGTTTCCAGCAAATGAATGTTTTTAGATTTCAGGCATATTGTCCAGCCGAACTTTTGCTTAGGCCAGCCGAATTTTTGAAAGATCTTATCCCACAAAATCCGAATATCCATTGAAATGAAATCATTGGAATCTGGCTAGCCGAACCGACACTCCAGCCAGATGAATTTTCAAATCCTTAGGCTGTAAATAGTAGGCTTCTCTCATTCATTTACTTGACGAAAGTTAGTGAGAAAGTTCATCTTTTCAAGTGAGAAAGCCAGACTCTTGTTAAGCTTTTTTAGCGTAATTCTAATCTTTTGTTTTAGCTTATTTTAATTCTCTTTCTCAAGTTTCTTTAATTGTTTATAATAGAGTAATCCAAACTCTACTTGAGATCTAGAGAATTGAATTTATAGCATCTAGGGTGCTTATTTTATCTTGAATATTGTATAGATCCCTATATTCTTTTAGGTTGAACTCATACACGACTTCATCAATATCTAAAGAAGAAGATCGCCGCATTCAAGCTATAGCTACGACTTGGACTCCCCAATCGAAGATAAGTATTAATTTATTTTTATTTTAGTTTGAGTTTTTCTGAGATAACCCGAAAATCTCAACGGGTTTGTTTGTGGTGATCCTATGAAAATCACAAAGTAGGTTCTGTTGTGATAGCCCTGTGAAAATCACAATAATTGTATCAGGTTGTTAAGGTGATTCTAAGAAAAGCTTGAAATAGTGAAAGCCAAAATTGTGAGTGTAGTAATTTTGGCAGTGGAGTAGGTTTGTGTTTATGCACCGAACCACTATAATTTCTTTGTGCATTATGGTGATTGCTTTTATTACTTGTATGCTTATCTTGTGTTTCATTTTCTCTTGCTAAAATTTGATATTTTGATTTCAAAGACGCCGTGAAATAAGGTTGTCCTGCCTAAATCTTTTACATGAAGGTTGTCCTACGAAGTATTTGATATAAAAAATTCAATACTCTAAGCAATTGAATTTAATTGATTTATTATTCCACATTGTATCGAAATATTTGGTATAGTCTTATTCACCCCCCTTTATGACATCTATAGATCATCCTTTCAAGTGGTATCAAAGCGAGGTTGCTCTTTTTGGGATTAACTTCCTACAGCGAGATCCAGAGCTATTGGAATGATAAATTTTGATAGTTTATCCATTTCCCGGCCACCTCCCTTTGATGGCTCAAACTATTCTTATTAGAAAGCAAGGATGAGGATCTTCCTTAAGTCCATTGATGAAAGTGTGTGGCAAGCCACCATGACCTAATGGATCCCTCCAATGATGGAAGTAGTGGCTAAAAATGGAATCACGTCCATGAAAAAAATCGCTTATACTTTTTGACTAACAGTTCAGAAAAGTGAAAGTAGTGCTACTGCAAAAGCCCTTAATGCCATTACTTGTACTCTATCACTAGATGAATTCAAAAGAATCATTTCTTGTGATATAGCAAAACAAGCTTGAGACATTCTCGAAATGACACATGAAGGGACTACATTGTCAAAAAGTCTAAGATTTAAATCCTCACAACAAAGTTTGAGGAAATCCGTATGGAAGAAAATGAATCATTCATGGATTTCTATATTAAACTAAATGACATTGTTAACTATATGTGGGGTCTTAGAGAAAAAGTCCCTGAAAGCAAAGTGTGCGCAAAGGTAGTATGATCACTTCCTGACAAGTTCAATTCTAAAGTCACTGTGATTTAAGAATTGAGGGATACCAATGCAATGAAGGTAGATGAATTAGTTGAATCACTATAAACCTAGGAGCTAAATTTCAAAGCTCTTAAGAATAAGTCCATAATCCTTAAATCTTCTAAATCAAAATCAAAATCTAAAGACTAAGATTCTGAAAATGATGAGAATGAAGATAACATGACTATGTTGGCTAAAAGTTTTATAAAATTTTCAAGAATAAAAATAAATCAGATTTTCAAAAACCTTTTGACAAAAGAAAAGGAAAATCAAATGTTTGGAAATCAAAATCTAAAGACACCCAATGCTTTAACTGTTCTGAATATGGGCATGTAGCTTCAAAAATCTTAAGAAAGATAAATCCAGAAGAAGAGGTATGATTGCCACTAGGGATGAATCATCAAAATCTGAATCCAATTTAGAAATTGATGAATTAGACCAAGAATCTGAGAAAGAACAAAAGGCATTCATAACTATTGCCAGAATCACTTCTTCAGATGATTGTGAAATTTATGACTATGAAACTCCTGAAAGTGATTCTGAAAATGCACAAGATCTTCAAATTGCATATGATGCCCTATACAAAGAGAGTTATAAGATTGTGGCAAAATTAAAAAATCTAAAAGAAAATTTTGTTGATTTGAAATTAAAACTTGAAAAATCCCATTTTTCTGATTATTTTAAGAAAACCAAACTATATCTAAATCTGAAAATTTGAAAATCTTGCTATCCATAAAGCTTTTAAAGCAAGTAGTCATTCAAGATAGTACCTGAATAGTGGATGTTCTAGACATATGACAAGTGATAAGGAAATACTATCAAACATCAATCAAATCGATGGTGGCTTAGTAACATTTGGAGACGGTAGCAACTGCAAAATCATTGAAAGAGGTAATGTAAAACTCCCTAACCTACATTTAATGATGTCTTATATGTTGAAGGTTTAAAACATAATTTGTTGAGCATATCTCAAATTTGTGATAATAATCATAGTGTTAAATTTTCAGATCATGGATGTAAGAAAACTAATAACTAAGGCCATATAATATTAAATGGTCGAAGAACCTCTGAAAATTCTTATATCATTGATGAATCTTGTTCTTTAAATCACTCTTGCTACATGATGAGGGTCAAATATTGCATATTATCCCCCATTTATATCTTGGTTTTATGAACATGATAATGCTTAATGGTCTATTTTATACATGTTTTTGGTGCAAGGTGAATCTGAGAGCTTGGATTGAAAAGAATATTAAAAGCATGAATTTAATGCTCAAGAATCATCAAGCCAAAGGTTAGATTTTAAAAGGCTAAAAATGAAGAATTCACATGCCAAAGATCCAAGAAAACCAAGTGAAGAATGAAGAAAATCAAAGATTTGAAGAGAATTTGCATAATTCTTGACTAGTCGAAGCTCTGGCTCAACTAATCGAAGCCTCTCCTTGACTAGTCGAAGATTCTTCGACCCGAACACAAGCAACATGAACTTCTAATTTCATGAGATCCTCGATTAGTCGAAGACTGTCCTCGACCAATCGAAGGTGATCTCGACCAGTCAAAGGTTATCCTCGACTAGTCAAGGGTTACGCAGATGTTGTGCGGACTGTGTAAATTTGAGGCGGTTTATGGATTTTTTTTCAAGTCAATGCGAAAGGAGGTGTCACATAACTATAAATAGCAGTCACTAGGGCATCCCTGGGCATCTATCTAGTGTTTGAAGGAGTGAAGCACAAGAGCGGAGATCCGTCGCCAAGCATTTTTTCTTCTTTCTACCTTAGTTTTTCATGCTTTCTAGTAGGGTTTTAAATCCAATCATAACTATGGTTGGCTAAACCTCTTAGTTAAGGCTAAGAGGTGAAGCTTGTAGTGATGGGATGTTTTCTATTGCTTTAATTCATGTTTATGTTGAATTCTCTTTGATTCTGGTTTGATATTTAAGGAATACTTTAAGTTCTTAATGGTTTGTTGTGACTCGAATTACAATAGATTTGCAATAGATTTTTTAGTATGTTCTTTTCATATTTGAGGTTGTGAAATAAGGAAATCCTGTTGTTCACCATCATCCCATGGGCATGGTTGGATGATGGAATCCCTTCTAACCTTCACAACTCTCCTATATTTGATTGTAGGATTGGTATATCCTGTTGTTTGCAATTATCTCTAGGGCATGGCTAGGTGATGGAATGACTTCCAGTTTTCACAACTTTCATCCATTGAGATTAGGTCAAAGGAAGTTCAGATTTGGTTTTATTAAGATATCTTCCAACTGAATAGGATAGGACTCCGATTCTAGTTGTGTCCTTAAATTAAGTAATAGATCTCCCTGATTGCTATAAGTGGATCCTTGGAAACTCTAATTCCCACCTTTAAATTCTTAAGTTTCTTATTACACACTTCATAATTACTCCCTTTTTATCCCATGTTTAGATTCACATCTTCTTCTAGTTCTACTTCTAGTTTCTTTCAGAATACACACGAAATTAGTCCTTGTGGATTCGACCTCGGTCTCACCAAGATTATTATTACATCGCGACCCTGCACTTGGGGTTGTGAACAAGTTTTTGGCACCGTTGCTGGGGATTAATGGTTGCATTTTTCTGAGATTAACTAGTTTTGGATTAGTTTAAGATTAGGGTTTTTTTACTTTCTTAATTCTATGATAGAAACTTTCTTTTTCTGTTTTTAGAAACTAACTTTTAATTTTTTAAAAACTTTCCTTTTTCGGTTTTAGAAATTAGGTTGCTTTCTTAGTTCCTTTTTAGAAACTAATTCACTTTTCATTTTCTTTTGCAGGATCCCAATATGGAAACTTCTAATTTGGTAACTTCTTTCTAATTCTCTCTTTCTATTTCTAGATTTCTATTTCATTCTTTCTTTTTAGGTTTAGGTTAGATTCTGAAATAGAGGGTTGAGAGTGTTTCATGCCTAAGTGGGTCTGTGACAACACTCGACGTCTCTTGAGTGAAGGAGGATTAGTTGAGGAGTTATCTATCCATCATAAGATTAAACACCACTTGAGATTCACAGAGTCAACTGAAGTTATGGCTACCAATCAACCTCCAAATCCACCTCAACCTAGGGTTGAGGAAATCTAAGATGAGAATGAGGTGCATCAAGCACCCCTGCCTCATACGTTACGAGATTATTTACAACCGGCGGGGGTGAACACGGCCTCATGCATGGTTTTTCCAAAAAATATAGGACATATGGATATCAAGCCGAGGGTTATCCAACTCCTTCTAAAATTTCATGGACTTGAATATGAAAATCCATATTTACACATGAAAGAGTTTGATGAAATCATTGCCACCTTATACTTTTCGAATGTGTCTGAGGACACGGTTAGGTTGAAACTCTTTCCCTTCTCCTTGAAAGAGAAAGCTAAGACGTGGTTGCAGCATTCACTACGTCCACGATCTATTGGCAGATGGAACGACATGACAAGGGAGTTCATTAAGAAAATTTTCCCACACCATAAAATGAACACCCTTGAAAAGTCAATATGAACTTCGCCTAAAAGGAAGATGAAACATTCTTCCAATGTTGGGAGCGATTCAAGGATCTTGTGAGTTCATGCCCACAACACAGTTTTGAAATGTGGCTCATTACACATTTTTTCTATGATGGACTTACATCCTCCATGTGCCAATTGGTCGAGACAATGTGCAATGGGGAATTCATGAACAAAAATGTCATTAGTGTGTGGGATTATTTGGACAAACTTGCTGAAAATGCACAATCATGGGACGTCTCTCCAAAATCGAGCACCACCTCTAGGCTCGCTCAATCAAAGGAGAGGGGCGAAATATAACTTCTAAAAGAGGATGATGATATCAATGTTAAAGTGGCTAATCTCATAAGGAAATTCGAGGCCATGGAACTAAAGAAGGATAAGGCTAAGGAAATTGTTTGCGGTATTTGTGCTTGCAACATTCACACAACTGAAAATTGTCCAATAATACCTGCTTTTCAAGAGGTACTAAATGAGCAATCTAATGTCGTGAATAATTACCAAAGTCCTTTCAATGGACCCATCTCTAATACATACAATCCTAGTTGGAGAAATTATCCAAATTTTAGTTGGAGGAATGGACAAATTTTTACTCCTCAAGGATTCCCTAATCAAATTCCAAATCAAGGGAAACCTCAAGAGGAACCAGTTTAAAATTTCAAACAAACTCAGGAGCTTACCCAAGAATTACAGAACTTATAAATTTTATATAAAAGATGGATTCACGTGTTATGGTTATAGAAAAAGGGGATGTTTCCTGCTCAACCTTTCCCCAATCCTAAACTGCAATATGAAATAAGTGATCCAAGCTCTTCAAATCAAATGGAGCAAGCTAAGTCTATCACCACCCTTAGGAGTGGGAAAACAATTGATAAATCTATTTCGATAAGGGCTGAAAAGTCTAAGGACTAGGAAATAAAAGAAACTAATAGACCTAGCACTGCTCCATAAGAATTAGAACCAAAACTTCAAGGCAAGCCGATAGCACCATTCCCCCAACAGTTGATTACACCAAAACCTCACTCTAACTCTCAGGACACTTTAGAGGTGCTGAAACAAGTAAAGGTCAACATTCCTCTACTGGATGCCATTAAATAAATACCTTCATATGCCAAATTTCTGAAAGACTTATGTACGACCAAAAGACGGTAAAATATCCAAAAAAAAATCTTCTTAACAGAAAAAGTGAGTGCCATCCTAAAGTAAGATGTGCCACAAAAGTATAAAGATCCTGGTAGTCAAACCATCTCTTGTATAATTGGGAATTACTGGATTGAGCACGCACTTCTTGACTTAGGAGCGAGCATAAATTTGATCTCATACTCAATCTATAAACAACTGGGTTTAGGTGAATTAAAACCCACCTGGACTATATTATAACTTGCCGATTGCTTAGTACGTGTATCGAGAGGGATATTGAGGTTGTGTTAGTCCATGTTGATAAATTTTACTACCCAGTAGATTTTATCATCCTAAAAACTCAACCCATTGTGGATATGAGCATTCAAATCCCGTCATTCTTGGTCGCCCATTCCTTGCTACATCAAATGCAATCATTAATTGTAGGAATGGAGTTATGCATTTATCTTTTAGGAATATGACATTGGAGCCCAATATTTTTTTAAATATGAGCAAACAAGTAAAGGATGATGGCGATGCCCATGATGTTAACTTGATTTATTCTTTCATGGAAGATAGAACACTTCTAACTTTATCCTCTGACTCTCTAGAGACGTGCTTGGCCCACTTTCACAATTTAGATGATGATATGATTAGGGAGACGGGTGTCATGCTTGATACTATACCGATACTTGAAGTTAACTAGTGAAGGCCACAATTTAAAAATTACCCCAAACTGATGCAGTGCCTCTACTGTCTAATCTCAAAGCACTGAAGCTTGACTTAAAATCTTTACCCTCTGATTTGAAATATGTCTATTTAGGTTAAGATAAGACATACCCGGTAGTGATTTCTTCCCACCTTAAGCCAGAACAGGAGAGTATGCTTATATCTACTCTCATCGAGCACAAAGGAGCCCTTAGATGGTCGATTGCAGATCTCAAGGGAATTGAACCTTTGATTTGTACTCACCATATTTATCTAGAGGATAATGCAAAAACCTCCTGGCAACCACAGCGTAGGTTAAATCTAAACATGAAGGAAGTAGTTAAGGCCAAGGTACTTAAACAATTAGATGTGGGTATTATATACCTTATATCCGATAGTCAATGGGTGAGTCCAACTCAGGTGGTTCCTAAGAAGTCTGGAATCACCATTGTAGCTAATACCAATAATAAACTCATGCTAACTAGAGTTACCACTGGTTGGAGAATGTGCATTGACTACAGGAAATTGAACACTGTCATAAGGAATGATCACTTTCCTTTGCCCTTCATTGATTAAATTTTAGAAAGGCTAGTTGGTCACTCATACTATTACTTCTTTGATAGGTATTCAAGCTACAACTAGATAGAGATAGCCCCTGAAGATCAAGAAAATACTACATTCACATGTCCCTTTAGCACCTTTACTTACCAAAGGATGCCATTTGGACTGTGTAATGCCCCCACCACTTTTCAGCGATGCACGATGAATATTTTTTCTAACATTGTGGGGCAATATTTAGAGGTCTTCATGGATAACTTCTCTATCTTTGGTCCATCCTTAGCAATTGTTTGGAGAATTTTAAATGTATGCTGAAGCGATGTGAGGAAAAAAACTTGGTATTAAATTAAGAGAAGTGTCATTTCATAGTGTATAAGGGAATTTTCCTTGGACATATCATCTCATCCAAAGGAATTGAGGTAGATAAGTCCAAGATTGATCTTATCTTTAACTTACCTCTACCCAAGAACATACAAGATGTGCGATCCTTCTTATGACACGCCAGATTTTATAGAAGATTCATAAAGGACTTTAGTCACCTCTCTCGTCCTTTATGCAATCTACTTCAAAAGGATGTACCATATGAGTGGAATGAGCAATGTCAGGAAGCTTTTTCTAAGCTCAAGAGCATGTTAACTACCGCACTAATCATGTAGCCACCTGAATGGAACCTTCCTTTTGAGGTTATGTGTGATGCGTTTGACTATACTCTTGGGGCGGTGCTAGGCCAGAGAAAAGAGAAGAAGCCCTATGTTACACACTATGCAAGTAGAATTTTAAATCCTACTCAAGTGAACTACTCTACTACAGAAAAGAAACTCTTAGACATAGTATTCTCTTTAGACAAATTTAGGTCCTACTTGATCGAATCTAAGATCATCATCTACACAAATCATGCGGCGCTCAAGTATCTTCTTTCTAAGAATGATGCTAAGCCTTACTTGATAAGATGGATCCTCCTACTCCAAGAATTTGATTTAAAAATAAAAGATAAAAATAGAGTAGAGAATGTAGTGGCTGATCATCTTTCTCGCGTTGATTTCTCTGATTCCCTTCAAACAACACATATAAATGACATATTCACTGACAAACAAATGTTTAAAGTCTCCCATTCACCTTGGTTTGCAAATATTGCTAATTATCTTGCCACAGGTTTCACGCCAACACATTGGACTATGCAAGATAAGAAGAAATTCTTCGCCGAGGTACGCAAGTTCTTCTGGGATGATCTATATTTATTTAAATATTACCCAAACCAAATATTAAGGAGATGTCTGCCAGACAATGAATGCTAAAGTTTTATCTCCTTTTGTCATTCTCAGGCCTGTGGTGGTTGCTTTTCTATTTAAAAAACCATGGCTAACATTCTGCAATGCGGCTTTTACTAACCCACTATGTTTAAGGACACTCATGAGTTTTGCAAAGCTTGTAAGCGTTGTCAGAAATTGGGAGCATTGTCCCATCGAAATATGATGCCTTTAAACCCCATTCTGATCATTGAAGCATTTGATTGTTGAGGCATCGATTTCATGGGACCATTTCCCCAATCCTTTGGAAATTTATACATTTTTCTAACAATAGACTATGTCACTAAGTGGGTTGAAGCGATCCCGTGCCGGAACAATGACCATCAGACTGTCATTAAGTTTTTAAAAGAGAACATCCTTTCCTTATTCAGAATGCCTCAGGCTATCATTAGTGATGGAGGTTCACATTTCTGCAATAGGCCATTGGTAAATTTAATGAAGAAATATGGCATCTCTCATAAGGTGAGCTCTCCATACCACACACAAACAAGTGGCCAAGCTGAGATTTCCAACAGGAAGATTAAATGCATTTTGAAAAAGACGGTTAACCCTGACTGAAAGGATTCATCAATCCGATTGACCGATGCCTTATGGGCTTACCGTACTACATTTAAGACCCCAATTGGAATGGCTCCCTTTAGACTTGTCTATGGGAAGGCTTGCCACTTGTCTGTAGAGCGAGAACATAAAGCCTACTGGGCTATTAAAAATCTGAACTTCAATTTAGACAACGCTAGCTCGCTGTGCAAACTTCAGTTGAATGAACTTAAAGAAATTCGGAATGACGCATATGAGAACTCGAGAATTTATAAGGACAGGATGAAGGTGTTCCATGACAGAAACATCCTTCGAAAATCATTGTGAGTTGGTCAAAAAGTCCTTTTGTACAATTCTTAGTTACATCCTTTTCTTGGTAAAGTCTGATTTCGTTGGACCGGTCCTTTCACTGTTACTAATGTCTATCCTCACGGGGCCATCGAGATTCAGAATCCAAACAATGGCAATGTTTTCAAAGTGAATGGACATCGATTAAAGTCATTTGTTGAGAAATTTGATTCATAAGATATGTCCATACTTTTGATTGATCCTGTTTACCAGGATTGACCTCCTAGTTTGACGGAGTTATAGATAGGTTTATTGCTTTCATATAGATGTTTAAGATAGGTTGCTTTCTGCTATTTAGGATAGTTTGCTTTTCACTATTTAAGATAGTTTATCTTCTGTTGGTTTAATTCTTGTGCTAACCCATCTTCACACTAAGATCATTGGAAAAGCCTTAGAATTCCTTCTTCAGGTATTACATTTCCATCACTTCCCTTTTCTTTTCATTGTCTCTTTTGCATTTCATGCACTTTTTTTTACATTGAGGACAATGTAGATTTTGAGGTTGGGGATGGGGGATTAGGTAAACTAATCAGTGTTTTCTCAGTTTTGAGCAAAAATTTTGAAAATTTTCAATGTTTCAAGTTGAAATCTGTTTGGGAAGCGATGAATTGTGTACTCAAGAATGCTTTGGGAATGATAAGATAGAGATTGAATTTGGATTGTTAGAGTTTGATCAGCTAAGTAATCCATCACCTAAGTTCTTACACTTAATTGATTAAAAGGAAAGTTTGAATATCATGTTAATCTAAATCACAAAACACATTCAATATATCTTCGGTAAGACATGCTAAAGTTCTGATTATTAGTATGTGAATCATTGATAGATGGTGAGAATCAAGTCTAGAGAATTTTATCCACTTTAAAAGAAGAAAAGTACCAATTAAAAAAAATGAGATTGACAAAAAGGTTGTGTATGGTGAAATGATTGGAAAAGAATGCTAAAATAAAAAGAATTAATAAAAATTGACCGTCGATATAAAATTAAAAACTGAAAAAAGAAGAAAAAGGGGATAAGTTTGGCATCAGTACTTGAGTTCGAAACCAATCTTGAAGTGAGGAGCATGGCTAATATGACGAATTGATAGTATTCGTACGAGAAGTAAGTTGATTTTCACTGAGCACATTTAAAAACTTAATATACAAGTTATGTTTTAATTTAATAGATAAAGAACTTATTTGATTGGTTGCCTGTGATTTGCCTTTAGGTTTCCAAATTTTCACTCTCATACCTTAATTATACCCATTCATACTTGAGTGAACAAAAGATTGTTTTCCTAGAAAGGTTTTGGACATTGAGCATTAAGGTTTATTTCATACATACTTTGCTCGGGACTAGCAAAATGCTAGTTGGGGATTGTGTTGAGGGGTCAAATATTACATATTATCTCTCATTTATGTCTTGGTTTTATGAACATGATAATGCTTAATGGTCTATTTTATACGTGTTTTTGTTGATAGGTGAATCTGAGAGCTTGGATTGAAAAGAATTTTAAAGCATGGATTTAATGCTCAAGAATCACCAAGCCAAAGGTTGGATCATAGAAGAATAAAAATGAAGAATTCGCATGCTAAAGATCTAAGAAAACTAAGTGATGAATGAAGAAAATCAAAGATTTAAAGAGAATTTGCATAATTCTCGACTAGTCGAAGCTCTGGCTCGACCAGTCGAAGCTTTTCCTTGACTAGTCGAAGATACTTCAACTCGAACTCCAACAACATGAACTTCTAATTTCACATAATCATCGACCATTCAAAGACTGTCCTTAACCAGTCGAAGGTGATCCTCGACCAGTCGAAGGCTATACTCAACTAGTCGAGGGTTACGCAGATGTTTCGTGGACTGCGTAAATTTGAAGCGGTTTTCAAATTTTTTTCAAGTCAATGCAAAAGGAGGTGTTGCACAACTATAAATAGGAGTCCCCAAGGCATCCCTGGGCATCTATCTAGGGTTTGGAGGAGTGAAGCACAAGGGCGGAGAGCCATTACCAAGCATTTTCCTTCTTTCTTCCTTAGTTTTTTATACTTTCTTCTATGGTTTTAGATCCAACCATGACTATGGTTGGCTAAACCTCTTTGCTAGGGCTAAGAGGTGAAGCTTGTAGTGTGATGGGATGCTTTCTATTGCTTTAATTCATGTTTATGTTAAATTCTCTTTTATTCTAGTTTGATATTTAAGGAATAATTTCAATTTTTGATGGTTCGTTGTAACTCAAATTACAATAGATCTACAATAGCTTTGAGTATGTTCTTTTCATGTTTGAGGTTGTGAAATTAGGAAATCCTATTGGTCAACATCGTCCCTTGGGCATGGTTAGATGATGGAATCCCTTCTAACCTTCACAATTCTCCTATGTTTGATTGTGGGATAGGTATATATTGTGGTTTTCCATTGTACCCGGGGCATGGTTAGGTGATGGAATGACTTCCAGTTTTCATAACTTTCATCCATTGAGAATTAGGTCAAAGGAAGTTCAGATTTGGTTTTATTAAGATATCTTCTAACTTGATAGGATAGGACTCTGATTCCAGTTGTGTCCTTTGAATCAAGTAATAGATCTCCTTGATTGCTATCAGCGGATCCTTGGAAACCCTAGTTCCCACCTTTGAATTCTTAAGTTTCTTATTACACACTTCACAATTACTCCCTTTTTATCCCAGGTTTAGATTCACATCTTCTTCTAGTTCTACTTCTAGTTGCTTTCAGAATATACATGAGATTAGTCCATGTGGATTCGACCTTGGTCTCACTGAGGTTATTACTACATCGCGACCTTACACTTGGGGTTGTGAATAACATGGTCCAAACAGACGAAACTAAATTATAGCATCAACGTCTTAGACATGTAAACTATAGAGATCTATATAAACTAAGCAATAGAGATCATCTTCGAGGCTTACCCAAGTTAAAAAATTAGAGATGAAAATATGTGGTGTTTATTAAATAGGCAAAGAAAACGGAGTTGTCACAAAAAGGTGAACTCCTTAGCCACAACTAGACCTCTTAAATTACTCCATACAGACTTAGTTGGAACAACTCGAACGAAGAGTAGAGGCGGTAAGAAATACTTTCTAGTTGTAGTTGATGACTACACTAGATATTCTTGGGTAGTCTTCTTAAGAGAAAAGTCGGATGCTTTTAACGAAGTCAAAAAATTATTTAAACGCATCCAGACTGAAAAAGAATTATCTGTGAAAAGAATAAGAAGTGATCATGATAATGAATTTAAAATTTGTAATTTTGATAAGCTCTATAATCACCATGGAATATTACATGAATACTCTACTCCTAAAATCCCTCAGCAAAATGGTGTTGCTGAGAGGAAAAACAGAGTACTACAAGAAATTGGGAGTGTTATGCTTAACAGTAAAAAATTAGTAAAAAATGTATAGGCTGAAAGCCATTAATACTGCTTCCTATATTATTAATCGAGTTTATGTAAGAGCAGGTAAAAATAAAACTTATTATGAACTCTGGTTTAATAAAAAACCTTTAGTAAAATATTTCCGTACTTTCGGAAGCAAATGCTTCATTTTATGAGATTGGGAACATCTGGAAAATTTTGAAGAAAAAAATGATGAGGGCATATTTTTGGGGTATGCTCTAAATAGCAGAGCATATCGTGTTCTGAATAATAGAACCAAAGTGATACAAGAATCTACAAATGTTGTCATTGATGATCAAAAGGTCACTCCCAATTATGATCATGATGAAGAAGTTATCATTGTTAATCAATCAGAACCTTCATCAAAATCAGATTCAACTAAGAATAGATTAGTCAATGATCATCTGACTAATCAAATACTCAGTAACACTTACACTGGAGTTTAAACCAGAAGACAACTGGAAAACATCTATAATCATGCGTGCTTCACTTCTTAGATAGAACCATCTAATGTAAATGAAGCCCTTGCTGATGAAAATTGGATTTTAGCTATGCAAGAAGAATTAAGTCAATTTGTCAGAAACGATGTTTGGTATCTAGTTCCTAGACCTTCTAACAAACATGTGATTAGAACTAAATGGATTTTCAAAAATAAATCTAATAAATTTAGCAATATTATAAGAAATAAAGCTAGATTGGTTATACAAGGATATACTCAAATTGAAGGAGTTGACTATGATGAGACTTTTGCTCCAGTTGCTCGTCCTGAATCCATTAGATTGGTCATTTCCATCACATGCCATAAAATTTTTAAAATATACCAAATGGATGTTAAGAGTGCCTTCTTAAATGGTGACTTAAATGAAGAAGTTTACGTAGAACAACCGAAAGGTTTTGAAGATCCTAAACTTCCTAATATTGTATACCATTTTAAAAAGGCCCTATATGGCTTAAAACAAGCTCCTGGATCAAGGTATGAAAAATTAACAAAATTTCTTCTTAGTCAAAACTTTAAAATGGGAAGTGTTGATAAAACCCTGTTTGTCAAAAAAATTAATGAAGATATGTTGATTGTTCAAATATATGTTGATGATATTATCTATAGATCAAGAAATACTAACCTTTCCTCTAAATTTGCAGATTCTATGAAATCAAAATTTGAGATGAGTATGGTTGGTGAGCTGAACTATTTCCTTGGTCTCCAAGTAAAACAACTTAAGGACAGGATATTCATATCTCAAACTGAGTATGCAAACTGAGTATGCGATGAATCACATTAAGAAATTTGGGTTTGTGCTAGATATCAATCTAACCCTAAAGAATCCTATCTGACTGTTGTTAAAAGAATAATCAGATATGTTGCCAGCACTGTCAATTTAGGTTTATGGTATCCTCATGATACATCTTTACAAATTGTTGGATATACTGATGTTGATTGGGCAGGTAATGTGGATGATAAAAAAATCCACAATTGGTGGATGCTTCTACATTGGAAATTGTCTTGTCTCCTAGATGAGAAAGAAGCAAAACTCAGTATCATTATTGTTACAACCCCAAGTGTAGGGTCACAATGTAGCAATAACTCGGTAAGACTAAGGTCAAATCCACAGGGACTAAACTTGTACATATTCTGAAAATAGCTAAAACTAGAACTAGAAAAATATCTAAATTGAAATCTAAATAATTGATAGTAATGCTAAATAATGTTGATTAAAACTTATGAATTTAAAGGTGAGAACTAAGGTGCTAAGGATCGAATTGTAGATATCAAAATGCTACCTTGATTCGATGAACGCAATTGGAATTGGAGTCCTATCATATCCAATTGGAAGATAAAGCAATTTAAATCAAATATAAACTTTTCATTGACCTAATTCTCAATAGAGGAGAATTGTGATGATTGGAAGGGATTCCATCACCTTACCATGCCCAGGAGATGATGGTGAACAACGGGATTTACCAATCTCACTATCTCAAAACATGAAAAGAAGATATTCAAAGCTATCACAACATCTATTGTAATTTGAGTCACAATAAATCATAGAAAACTAAAAATATTCCCTTAATATCAAACTAGATATCAATGAAGTTCAATAAGAATAAGAATCAAAGAAAAATAAACATCCAAACACGGTACAAGCTTCACCTCTTAGCCCTAGCTAAGAGGTTTAGCCAACTATAGACATGATTAAAACCAAATCTCTTAAACAAAACGTGAAAAATAAATTAGGGAAGGAAAAAAAACTCTTTTGCAGCTGCTCCACCCTTGTGTATGCTTCTTAAGACATTTCTAAACCCTAAAAAATGCTTTGGAGCATCTTAGGGAGTCCTATTTATAGTTTTGAAACTCCAACTTTCGCACTGAGTTAGAAAAAATCTAGAAACTGCCTCAAATTTACGCACTTTAAGCAGTTTTCCAAAATAGGCTCAGAGTTTAAACCGCCTCAAATTTATACACTCTCACAGTTTTTCAAAATAGACTCAGAGTTTTAAAATATGCTTTTTCAAGATAATTTCAGGAATATGATTATTTTCCGGACAATTTCAGGATTCCTTTTCTTCACTTCAAATCTTTAATTCTCTTTATTCCTTACTTTGTTTTCTTGGATTTTTGGCATGTTAATTCTTCATTAATGACTTCTAAATCTCCAAATCTTCATTTAGTAATATTTTGAGCATAAATCTTCCTTTTGGCATCAATTTCACTTTAAGCTCATGAAATCACCTCACACATGAAAACATGCATAATTAAATCGATTAAGCACTATCATGTTTATAAAAGCAAGGTGGGAGAAATATGTAATATTTCACACTCAACAATTATCTAATGCAAAAGCTTAGTATATTGCAGCAAGAAATGCATGCACGCAATTAATGTGGATGAAATGTATGTTAACAGACTATAGTATTGATCAAGATATCATGAATTTATACTACAACAATACCAGTGCCATAAACATATCTAAAAATATCATTCAACATTCTCAAACTAAGCACATTAATATTCGATATCATTATATCCGAGAATTAGTTGAAAGCAAGATTGTCATGCTTGAATATATCAATACTGAAAAATAGCTTGCAGACATTCTGACAAAACCTCTTGATAGTGTCAGATTCCTTAATTTGAAAAATGATATTGGATTATGTTGTATTTCTTAATTAATCATTCTTCATTGTAATTTATTTTTATTATCTTTTATTTTTTGTTGCATTAAAAGGATAATATAAAAAGTAATATCAAATTATTATTTTTTTGGATTTTTTCGGCCAACCCATAGCTGACAGACCGGTTCGGCAAGCCGAGCACTGCATCGGGGTAGCCGAACCAAGTGCGATTTGGGTAAATAGGGTGAAAAATCTCAAAACCCCCATTTCCACTTCATCTTCCTCAGCTCGCCGGTGCTTCCTTCGACCAACCCATCATTCTAAACTCCTAGTATGTGGTTCTTTTATAATTTTCTTTTAGATTTAAGTTCATAATTGTGATTTATTTGAGATTCCATCATTTTATTTGAATCGAGAGCTTTATTTTTTTTATGGGTTTTGTTTAAAAATTTGATTTGGTCTAACCCACCTATTTCTTGGTAATTTCTTAATACTCTTTAATCATTTTCTTTCATGGAACATTGGTATAACCATACCACTTGACTTACTCAGTCCGATTCCTCATCCTACTTTGCTACTTGGGTTGTACGCACCATTCACACACTAGAGGATGACTCGAAGAATGTACAGGATTTTCATACTCGGAGTAAAATCATTGAGTGAACTGTCAATGTCAATCACATTGCTCAATTTGGTCTTTTTGAAATTCTCTCTAAGGTTGGATGGAAGAAAATTTTTGATTGGGGTGAAGTGACTTACCAGTCAATTACTCAAGGAATGTACGCATCCATCAGTGACTTTTCTACTGAAGCATTAACACTTTCTATTCAATTTTTGGATGAAACTGTTACCATTACACCATCCATCATATCATCTATTATAGGCATTGATATGGCGGAAGATGGAATTCCTATTCCGAATCTTTTTGAAAACATGTATACTTCAGAAATAAATTCCATCACCAGGGTGTAATGTGGTTTTAACGTTCAATGGCGTACCGGTAACTCTCTCCCCACATATAATCTTCTTCTAAAATATTGCATTCTTTATCGCATCTTTACTTCTAATATTTATCCAAGGGCTGGGAATAAGACCGATCTTACTCCTTATATGAGAGCATTATGCACTCAGTTATATCCAGTATTTGCATTTATCTTCCATCGTTGATTTCGTACTTGATTATTCAGTATCGTCACCATCCACATCATGGGTCCATTCCATTTGCATTCCTTATGACTTCCATTGCTTTACGGTACAATGTCTAAATTCCCGCAATTGAAGCACTGGAGTCCAAGCTTCCATTCGAAAATGCAAACTTAAATATTATGAAACTTGAATTGAGACCAGAATAGTGAGGTGATCAGGAAGAAGTTCCTAAAGATAATGTCAACATGGACGGGATTTTTGCTGATTTGGAAGAATCAGGAGATACAAATGATTCAGACTTCCAGCCTTCACAATTTTCTGAGAGGTTGGAGAGCTTAGAGAAGAAGGTGGACAATTTGCATGTTTCACAGGAAGCATTGCTTCAGAATCAGAAACAACAAATGAAGTAAATGAAAGTGTACTTTCATCATTTTAGTAGGAGTCTGAAGATCAATGATCCTGATATGCCAGCACCATCCTCTTCTAGCTTTGATTGATAAATTTTATTATGGTTTGTAATAACTTTAATTCTCTCTTTTTGGATTATTTGCACTAAGATGATAACTCTTTCTTACCCTTACATCTAGATGATATCTAATATATTTTTATGTTGTATGTTATTATCCTTAATTATCTACTTGAATGCTTTATTTATTTTCTTCCTTTGTCAACTTCTAACAAAAAGGGGGAGAAAAACTATGGATATATGTGGATATGATCATGAGCACACATCTCTCTCACATTGAATAACATATGAGCACCTACACCTCTCACATTGAATAGCATATAAGCAGCTACACTTGCATGCATAAATTCTATAAGATTATATATATTTTTGCTGCATGTGATATATGTGACTAAGTGTTCAAGGGGAGTTTCCGTATGTATGATCTAATGGGGAGTAACAACTTCCAAGATATCTCTGGTGGTGTACAAATGTTTCTTTGAATCATAGATCATATGTATATAATGTGTTATTGAGATGTTATAATATGTTGTGATGAGTTGTATGCTTGTATGGGTGAGTTTTGTCATGAAATTAACAAAGAGGGAGATTGTAAGTGCTTATACTCAAGCACAATTTAGTTATCAAATTTCATACTCCTGAAAGGATCACAAGCTCTCAAGAAGATTCTCTTTGACAACTAATGAAGATATATCATCGACTCAATCAAGCGTCTCAGGGAAGACTCAACATCTCAAGTTATGAAAGTATATGGTTCGAAGATCGGAACACTCCGTATGAGTCAACCATCAGATGGTATAACCTTAAATTAACCTTAGGTTAGGTGTATTTTTCATGACATCTTAATGATCATATTTTAGGTTAAAATACACTCAAGTTAGGCCAGCCCGACATTTGGTTCGGCCAGCCTAACTGTCTTCGGCTAACCCTACTGGTTTCAGGCAAGTTTACCGATTGAACAA